>NC_069503.1:160501668-160801668 GCF_027579735.1 Bombina bombina | reverse complement strand
TGAATATATGTTTTAGTCACTTGGTCAAAAATTGCACATGTCAAGGGGAGGGGGTGTCTGATCAATGGTTAAGTAAGGGCCCCCAAAATTTCTAGTGGCGGCCCTGTGCGCTCGTATTACAAGTTGAAAGTAAATGTGAACGCTCAATCACATTTACCTCTTAACCTTAAAGGTTGCGTAAAGAGTTTGTCCAGTGGAAACAGTTGCACTAAACTACACTATTAACACCTAAACTGCCACACATTGCAACTACCCTTTTTTTTAACCAACTTTACTGAAATAATATCGAATTACAATGTGAGAGACGCAGCTCCCTGTGTATAACATACAATAATCAATGGTTTTTGAACATGTAAATTAAAAGGAAAAGAAAAGAAGAGAAAAAAGAAACCTTTCGTTTTTGATGCTTCTTGCCAATTTAGTCCTGTTTACACAATGGGGCAGATTTCATGTCCGCCCTGCATTGCTAAATGCAGACAGCATACGCTGTAGTCATTTAACATTGCACAAGCAGTTCTGCTGAACTGCTTGTGCAATGCCGTCCCCTGCAGATTAGCGGCCAATAGGCCACTAGCAGGGGATGTCACTCAACCTGATCGTATACGATCAGGCAGATTGATGTCCGCCATCTCAGAGGAGGCGTACGAGTTAAGGAGCAGCGGTCTTCTTAACTCCTGTTTCCGGCGAGCCTGCAGGCTCGTGTGGAAACTGGTGCATTAGGCATGTTAAATTGGCCCCTATGTGATATCATTGAGAAGGTTGAAGAAAAGAAAAGGAAGAGAAAGATGCTACATTACTTTGTATTATTTATTAATTAAATAGAGTATAAAATTGTGAAGGTCGACTCATCATTGAGTCACATGATTGTTGTCACATCATTGAGTCATATGATTGATAGGATTAGCTAACCGTAGTTCCTTCATTTGTTTAAATAATTGGAACTTTTATGATTTGGTGTGTTGTTATATTATATGGTTTCTAATAAACATGTCATCTCCTACCTTAATTGTGCGTGTTTTCAATTCTTAGATAATGTTCCCATGTGTTCAACATTTCTGCATATATATCCATTTTAGCAATTTTTTTTTTTTATTATTTAGGCACCTTATCTATTTTTTATTTTTTTTTAAAAAAAATCTTTATTAAAGTTTTGAGAAAATACAATAAAAATTGCAAATATACAGAAAGAAATAGTGGCACGGTATTAGAATTTGCTGAGTAATGATACAAATGTCATTTGAAAACTTGTCAAACAAAACTTACGGCTAGATCACAAGTTTGGCGTTAGCCTTAAAAAGCAGCGTTGAGAGGTCCCAACGCTGCTTTTTACCGCCCGCTGGTATTACGAGTCTGGCAGGTACAGGTGTACCGCTCACTTTTCTTCAGTGACTCAAGGCTGCCGCAAATCCCCTTACGTCAATTGCATATCCTATCTTTTCTATGGGATTTGCCTAACGCCGGTATTACGAGTCTTGGAAGAAGTGAGCGGTAGACCCTCTCCTGTCCAGACTCCTACCGCATATAAAAGTCAGTAGTTAAGAGTTTTATGGGCTAACGCCGGAAAATAAAACTCTTAACTAAAGTGCTAAAAAGTACACTAACACCCATAAACTACCTATTAACCCCTAAACCGAGCCCCCCCCCACATCGCAAACACTAAAACAAATTTTTTTAACCCCTAATCTGCCGACCGGACATGCCGCCACCTACATTATACCTATAAACCCCTAATCTGCTGCCCCTAACATCGCCGAGACCTACATTATATTTATTAACCCCTAATCTATCACCCCAACGTCGCCGCCACCTACCTAAATTATTAACCCCTAATCTGCCGACCGGACATCGCCGCCACTTTAATAAATGTATCAACCCCTAAACAGCCGCACTCCCGCCTAGCAAACACTATTTAAATTTTATTAACCCCTAATCTGCCCCCCCAACGTCGCCGCAACCTACCTACATTTATTAACCCCTAATCTTCCGACCACAACGTCACCTCTACTAAAATAAATTTATTAATCCCTAAACCTAAATTTAACCCTAACCCCCCCTAACTTAAATATAATTTAAATTAAACGAAATTAATTTAAGATAATTAAATAAATTCATCCTATTTAAAACGAAATACTTACTGATAAAATAAACCCTAAGCTAGCTACAATATAACTAATAGTTACATTTGTAGCTAGCTTAGGATTTATATTTATTTTACAGGCAACTTTGTATTTATTTTAACTAGGTACAATAGTTATTAAATAGTTATTAACTATTTAATAACTGCCTAGCTAAAATAAGTACAAAATGACCTGTAAAATAAATCCTAACCTAAGTTACAATTACACCTAACACTACACTATCATTAAATAAATTACCTAAACTACCTACAATTAATTACAATTAAATTCAATAAACTAAATTTCGAAAAAAAACAAACAAACACTAAATTACAGAAAATAAAAAAGAATTACAAGAATTTTAAACTAATTACACCTAATCTAATCCCCCTAATAAAATAAAAAAGCCCCCCAAAATAATAAAATTTCCTTACCCTATACTAAATTACAAATAGCCCTTAAAAGGGCCTTTTGCGAGGCATTGCCCCAAAGTAATCAGCTCTTTTACCTGTAAAAGAAAAATACAATACACCCCCCAACATTAAAA
The DNA here is from genome assembly GCF_027579735.1 of Bombina bombina. Taxonomy (NCBI): domain Eukaryota; kingdom Metazoa; phylum Chordata; class Amphibia; order Anura; family Bombinatoridae; genus Bombina; species Bombina bombina. The sequence goes on along the minus strand of NC_069503.1, from coordinate 160,799,004 downwards.
CCCACCTCCCACACACCCCTACTCTAAAACCCACCCAATCCCCCCCTTAATAAAACCTAACACTACCCCCTTGAAGATCACCCTACCTTGAGCCGTCTTCACCCAGCCGGGCACAAGTGGTCATCTGATGGGGCAGAAGAGGACATCCAGACCAGCAGAAGTCTTCATCCTATTCGGGCAGAAGAGGACATCCGGACGGGCAGAAGGCTTCATCCAAGCGGCATCTTCTATCTTCTTCCATCCGACAAGGAGCGACTCCATCTTGAAGACATCCAGCGTGGAGCATCCTTCCAGCACGACGGACTAACGACGAATGATGGTTCCTTTAAATGACGTCATTCAAGATTGTGTCCCTCGAATTCCAATTGGCTGATAGGATTCTATCAGCCAATTGGAATTAATCAACCAATCAGATTTTTCCTACCTTAATTCTGATTGGCTGATAGAATCCTATGAGCTAATCGGAATTCGAGGGACGCCATCTTGGATGAAGTCATTTAAAGGAACCGTCATTCATTGTTAGTCCGTCGTGTTGGAAGGATGCTCTGCACCGGATGTCTTCAAGATGGAGTCGCTCCTTGTCGGATGGAAGAAGATAGAAGATGCCGCTTGGATGAAGCCTTCTGCCGGTCCGGATGTCCTCTTCTGCCCGGATAGGATGAAGACTTCTGCCGGTCTGGATGTCCTCTTCTGCCCCATCGGATGACCACTTGTGCCTGGCTGGGTGAAGACGGCTCAAGGTAGGGTGATCTTCAAGGGGTAGTGTTAGGTTTTATTAAGGGGGGATTGGGTGGGTTTTAGAGTAGGGGTGTGTGGGTGGTGGGTTTTAATGTTGGGGGTGTATTGTATTTTTCTGTTACAGGTAAAAGAGCTGATTACTTTGGGGCAATGCCCCGCAAAAGGCCCTTTTAAGGGCTATTTGTAATTTAGTATAGGGTAGGGAAATTTTATTATTTTGGGGGGCTTTTTTTATTTTATTAGGGGGATTAGATTAGGTGTAATTAGTTTAAAATTCTTGCAATTCTTTTTTTATTTTCTGTAATTTAATGTTTTTTTTTTCGGAATTTAGTTTATTGAATTTAATTGTTATTAATTGTAGGTAGTTTAGGTAATTTATTTAATGATAGTGTAGTGTTAGGTGTAATTGTAACTTAGGTTAGGATTTATTTTACAGGTAATTTTGTACTTATTTTAACTAGGTAGCTATTAAATAGTTAATAACTATTTAATAACTATTGTACCTAGTTAAAATAAATACAAAGTTTCCTGGAAAATAAAATAAATCATAAGCTAGCTACAATGTAACTATTAGTGTATTGTAGCTATTTTATGGTTTATTTTATAGTATTTAAGTATTTAAGTATTTAGTTTTAAATAGGAATAATTTATTTAATTGTAGTTATTTTATTTAGATTTATTAAATTATATTTAAATTAGGGGGGTGTTAGGGTTAGGGTTAGACTTAGGTTTAGGGGTTAATAAATTTATTATAGTGGCGGCGACGTTGGCGGCGGCAAATTAGGGGTTAATAAATTTAATATAGTTGCGGCGATGTTGGGGGGGCAGATTAGGGGTTAATAAATTTAATATAGTTGCGGCGACGTTGGGGGGGCAGATTAGGGGTTAATAACTATAATGTAGGTGTCAACGACGTTGGGGGCAGCAGATTAGGGGTTTATAAGTATAATGTCGGTGGCGGCGGGGTCCGGAGCAACAGATTAGGGGTTAATAGTATAATGCAGGTGGCGACGATGTTGGGTGTGGCAGATTAGGGGTTAATAAGTGTAAGATTAGGGGTGTTTAGACTCGGGGTTCATGTTAGGGTGTTAGGTGCAGACATAACTTTTATTTTCCCATAGGAAACAATGGGGATGCGTTAGGAGCTGAACGCTGCTTTTTTGCAGGTGTTAGGTTTTTTTCAGCCAGCTCAGCCCCATTGTTTCCTATGGGGAAATCGTGCATGAGCACGTTCAGCCAGCTTACCGCTATCGTAAGCAACGCTGGTATCGACGTGAGATGTGCAGCTAAATTTTGCTCAACGCTCACTTTTTCTGAGGCTAACCCCGGCTTAAAGAAAACTTGTAATACCAGCGTTGTTTAAAGGGAGCGGTAAGAAAAAAAGTAGCGTTAGCACCGCACAGCCTTACTGACAAAACTCGTGATCTAGGCGTTTGATTGTTCGGTTGCCTAAATTTGTTCTTTAGAAGAAGTTGCATAACGTATTCTGCTATTGAAAAGAAAAAGCGGCAATGCCATCAAACAATGTAGCTTTTAGGTGAAATATAGAGAAGATTAGGGAATAAGTAGAAGTATGAGAGAAGAGGGGGTGGATTAGATAGGGGGAAAAAAAAAGAAAAAAGGGGGGGGATTCCCAGGCTTCTAGGACAGGGGCAGTGGAGGGGTGTGATCTTAGAGAGCTATACATAGGTGTGGGTAGGGCCATCATATAGTTCTGTTCCAGAGAGACAGAATTATCTCGTGGGCTGCAAGGTTATGTGTTTTGAGATAATGGTATTTTTCCAATATGATAAGTTCTGCTACCTGTGACTTCCAGTCTCGAATGGAGGGGGTGGTCTGGGTCTTCCAGTTTTTTGGAATTAATTTTTTGGTGGCTGTTAGCATTATCAAAAGGAGGGCTTTATGGGCCGAACTATTTGTTTTAGGTAATGAACAGAGTAAGAGGGTCTCTGGGCAGTTTGTAATTTGTGCAGTGAGTATCTCAGACATTTTGTGGAACACTTCTGTCCAGAAGTTCTGAATCTTGGGGCAGGGCCACCAGATATGGTGTAGAGTGTCCTCCTCGCCACACCCCCTCCAGCAGGACGCATTCAATGTGGGGAATATTTTATGGAGTCTCGCCGGGGTGAGGTACCACCTACTCAGGAATTTTATATGCATTTCCTGGATTTGTGCCGAGACTGAAGATTTAACAGTATCTTTAAAAGCTTTAAGCCAGGTTTCAAGTTCTAATTCTAGGTTTAGGTCTTTCTGCCAGGCAGTAGTGTATGATGGAAGGGTCGTTAGGTCATCTATGGCTACAATTTTATAGAGGGTTGAGATGAGTTGTTTAGGTGTAGTAGGTAAGATGAATAGCTGTTCTTATGGTGTGGGTTTCCTTCCCATCTCACCCTTGTCTCTATGGTGTGTGATGTAATGAAGGAGCTGGTTGTAGTGAAGCCAGGACGTGAAGATTTCCTTGTGGGTTTCCTCGAGTGCTGCTCGTGATGTGGTTTTTCGTTCTCTAAAAGGTAGTGCATGGAGCTTATTCTTAGGCTATAAGGTTGTTTGATTCTATGACTCAATTGGTTATATGGAAGATCGAGGTTTTCTATGATCAGTGTTAAAGGGCCCTGTCTAGATGAAATGTGAGTGCTTGTGGCAATCATTTTATCCCATTCGCCTAGTGTCACAGAGGGTATGGCGTATTTAGTTAACGTTTTAGGTTTTTTCTGTGACGGAGTCCGGGCTAGGGTGCTAAAATTATTGAATTTAAAGATTTGTCTTTCTAGATCAACCCAAGCTTTTTGATTGGTATTATGTGCCCACTCAACGATATGTTGGAGTATAATCACCTTTCTGTAATCTATCAGTTAAGGTAAACCCAATCCCCCTCTATTTCTGGGTAAGTACATAGTTCTTTTAGGGACTCTGGGTCTAGTCCCTGCCCAAATATATTGTTCTAACAGCTTCTGAAGTTGAACCAGATAACCCTCTTGCAAGGGGATAGGGAGTGTTTGAAAGATGTATAGGATCATAGGTAAGATGTTCATTTTTACCACTCCTATTCTACCAAGCCAAGTGAGGGGCTTATTTTTCCATGAGGAAAGATCTTTGGAAATGTTTTGCTTTAATTTGAGGTAGTTATACTTAAGTAGATCTTGTGAGGAGGCGGACAGATATATACCAAGATACCGTAGTTTGTGTTGGGCGATGGAGATGTTGTATCTGTTTTTTAAATGTTGTATATGGTGTAAGGGTGTGTTGATATTTAAAAGTTCAGATTTACTTATGTTAAGGCTAAAGTTAGAAATCCCACCATATGATTTCAGTTCTTTAAGAAGTTCAGGAATTGAATTCTCCACCTCTGTTAAGGAGAATAGAATATCATCTGCAAAGATAGCTTGTTTGAATTCCCTATCCCCCACAGACAGGCCCCTAATCAGCTTATTGTTCCTAATCTTTTGTGCTAGTACCTCTAAGGAAATGTCAAATAAGAGAGGGGAAAGTGTTTTTCTATACTCTGCCTGTTGATTTTGGCCTTATGCTTTATGAGGACGCCATGAAGAACTGATTTGTGAGCTTCCCATTCTACTGTGGCGGACGTGGATGAGTGTGCGTTCAGTCTAAAGTATTCCTCCAGCTCTTTCCGTGTTTCCTGCAGTATTAACGGGTTATCTAAAAGTGTATTGTCTAATCTCCAAATTCTAGATGTTACTGGGATATCTGGCCAGAGAATTGTGCATGTTACTGGTGCATGATCGAACCATGTGATTGGGCCTATTTCGCAGTGAGTGGTGATTGCAAGACCGCTGGAGTCTGTGTAAATGTGATCTATTCTAGTGTAACTATTGTGGGGCGAGGAGTAAAACGTATAGTCTCTGGTGGTTGGGCGTAGGGTTCTTCAGGTGTCATGTAAATTAAGGCCATTGAGGGTATTTTTCACTGCTCTATGGTTTTTTTTTGGAACACACAAGCTATTTTTAGACGAGTCCAACACAGGGTCTAGCGAGAGGTTAAAATCTCCTGCTAAGAAGATCGTCCCTTTTGCATGATCCAACACAGAGTTGGCCAGCTTCTTGAAAAATATGCTTTGGGTTTAATTTGGAGCATATATATTGACAATTGTAACGTGATGACCAAAGAGTGTCCCCACACTGAGGATATATCTCCCTTCAGCATCTTTATCAATGTGTAGGGGGATAAGGGGGAGGGATTTGTGTATTAATATTCCCACCCCATTTTTCTTGTTCAGGCCTGAGGCAAACAGAGCTGTGGGGTATAGGGGGTTGTTCCATCTGGGTTCTTTCCCCTTATGGAAATGTGTTTCCTGTATTAATAGGATTTGGCTTCTAAGCTTGTTTAGTTCCCTAAATGCAATAGACCTTTTACCAGGACTGTTGAGTCCTTTAGCGTTTATTGAGGTCATTTGGATGGTGTGCTCCTGGAATCTACTATGTTTAGACATCTTAGGTCTGGGAGGGGGAAAAAAAAAAGACAGTAATGGGAAATTAGGGGAAGAGGAGACAGAAAAGAGTAAGAAAGGGAATAGAACAAAAGAATGATAGGTAGCTACTTGATCAGATTCGGGATTGACTACAAAGTATGCCAAATCCAATAGGGGAAGTAACCCCATAACCGGTTAAAGTTTATGCAAATTTTTAAACCGTTAATTTAATACCTGGCGTATGAAAGGGCTGAAAAATGGTATTGGGGGAAAGGTCTGGGGGAGGGCAGGAGGGATGGGAGGAAAGGAAGCGAAGGAAGGGAGAGGGAAAAGAGTAGGGAGAGGAGAGGATAAGATGGGAGAGGGGGGGAGGGGGAGGAAGGGGGGGGAGGAGTAGGGTAGGCTGGGGGGTGGGAGGTGGAGTAATGGGTAACAGATCTACTATTTGATCATGTGAAGGAATGGGTGTTAGGAATTATGTGGGTCGCCACCAAAGATTAACTGGGAGGTGGGATTAAACCAATTGAGGTGTCTGAGCGTGCACAATTAACTTAAGTGTGCAAAAGCAGGCCCAGAAAAAAGAAAGAAAATAAAAAAGAACAATCTAACAGCCATGCTGAACTACTAAATAGTGCAGTTGCATACCCAGATAAACAGTAGTTCAGTGCAGTTACATACTCAGATTAACAGTAGTTCAATTAGTTTTAAAAAATGTTGTTAACAACAAGAAGTTACCCTTTTAATATTACTTTCTAAAGTGTTAACATTTCCGAAGACGGATTTTTGCTATGGCATGTTACCGTCATTATCTGTCCTAAGGAGTCAATGTGGTCTGATTAAGGTTAGCTGTCTGGGTCAGTATTGCTGTCAGGATCTCTGAAGAAAGAGGCACGTGGTGAGAATGCACTTATAGAAGACACACAGGAGGTAGTGGAAAGGGTAGTTAGAAGAATGTTTGTAAGGTATGTAGTAATTCTCGTATCGGTCTATGTCATCAAGGTATTGTAGCTGATTAGGGTCTGGATTTCTTGTTAGTATTTGAACACTGTATCTAGACAAAAGGCATTGATTATTATTACAAGAGTATGATACATTTCCCTGCCCTTAAATATTTGTTGTACAAGAAGGAAGAACATTACGAGGTATTGCAACACAACTTACTTATCAACATATTATATGGATTAGGTATAATTTGCAGGCTCATTTCATTATGAATTCACGTATTGATGTCATGTTAAGAGTAGAGTGAGAAATAGTTAATGGGTAATATGAGTCGTGCGTGTCAGTCCCGTCAGTGTAATGTCCAGGTAATGTTGTTGTCAGGGTTCAAATTTTTGTAATAACATTCAAACAGTTTACAAGAACAGGAAGTGAACATTTGAGCCGTGCAGGATGAAAACAGATTCCAGCTTAGAACCGCTGATCTACCTTATAATAACCTTGTGAAACATTTCAGCAGAACAAAGGAACAAAAGAAATACATTATCTAACAATGGTCTATGCAATTGGTATGTGCGTTACAGTCCCTTTTCACTATGCCTACATACCCAGTGTTTCTTTGGGGTAATATCAGTGTTTATCTCCTAATTATTGTAGGCAAGATGGTGATGAAAGTGGGGGTTTGCACACCCCAAGATCAGGGGCAAAGTCCAGGACCTTAACAGGACATTAGGCTGTAGGCTGTAGAAATCCATCGATTACAGGGTTTCCAGGACTCTGGGACTTCACATATTTGAAAAATCTATTTTTAGGGGAAAGAAAAGGGGATATACACCAGGTATTTAGTGTTTAACCGGCATTGGTTATTGGAGCCCTTTCACAGCACGGCCATCTTCCAGCGCGGCCAGACTCCGTCCATTTTAGCATTTTTAATGAAAAAATATTCTTCTAAGTCTAATAATTCCGAGACCTGTTGTGTCTACAATGTCAAAGATAGAGCCTCTCTACTCTTCCAATTTCTGGCTAAGAGGTATTTGGCGCTATTGGTAATTATGTAAAACAACTTTAAGCTGGGTTTATATTTAATTCTTGGGGGTTTATTTAGGAGCCATATCAGGGGGTCTAGTGGGAATTGTGTATCTAATATTTTTTCTATTTCCCCAATAACTTCTCTCCAAAAGTTTTGAATAGTGTTGCACCACTACCACATATGCGCCATGTCCCCATCTCCAACAGTGGTTTGATCTATTGTGAAAAAGGCGGTATAACTTTGTTGGGTTGAAATACCATCTGTGTAGTATTTTAAACTTTACTTCTTGTAATGACAGTGAGATTGAAGTTTTAGTTATATTTTGGAAGAAAGTTATGCTGGTTTGTGGTAGAATTATAATGCCCAGTTCTTCTTCCCATTTTTAAAGATAGGGAGGTAAATGTCCTGGTGGGTTATGAGTCAGCAATTTATAAAGCAGTGAGAGGGTATGTGATAGTGGGGGTGGTGTGACACAGAGGTTTTCAAAGTTAGTCAATGGGCTAGTCATATTTCTGGATTGCTTGTGAGAGGTAATAAAGTGATGAATGTGATTATATGTAAGCCAATTTTGAATGCAGGTATATCCTTTATCAGTTAGATCTGATTGTGTCTGTACTTTTACCCTTCTACTCTATTAACCCCTAACCCACCACATGCCTACATGGCAAACTACCCTTCTACACTAATAACCCCTAAACCGCCACACCCCACATTGCAAACTATCCTTATACACTATTAACCCCTAAACCGCCATACCCCACATTGCAAACTATCCTTACACACTATTAACCCCTAAACCCCACATTGCAACCTATCCTTATACACAACCCCTAAAACACCACACCCCACATTGCAAACTATCCTTATACATTATTAACCCCTAAACCCCACATTGCAACCTACCCCTATACACTATTAACCCCTAAAACACCACACACCCACATTGCAAACTATCCTTCTACCCTATTTACCCCTAAACCACCAGCCCCCACATCACAATTTACCCTTCTACCCTAATAACCCCTAAACCCGCCACACCCCACACCGCAAAGTAACCGACTAACATCCAAACCCCCTAACCTAACACCCCTTAAGTTACCCCAAAATAGACTAAATTACCTTTACTAAAAAAAAACTACATTTAAAAAAATAAAAACTTACCTGAAAAAACCTTACCTTTACAACAAACATAGACAAAAGAAGGTATAAGACAAAGTTATTAAGAAAATTAACAATCAGCTATAGTAATTAAAGATGATTGACAATGAAATTTTCATGTTCAGATACAGCTTACAATTTTAAGAGACTGTTCAATTTACTTCTAATGTCGATTTTACATGGTTCTCTTGGTATCTGTTGTTATAAGGAATCCTAGATATGCTCAAGAGCAACAATGAGGTACTGGGAGCTTGATGCTGATTGGTGTCTACATATATGCCTCTTATTCTTGATCTTTAGCTGACTTTAATTATGTGTTTAACCACTTTGCAGTTACATGCAAGCAATAGTACAAAATGCTCTAACACATTAGAGTATTTTCTTTTTGCCCCTTAATAGCTCTTTTAAAAATTCTTATAAATTTATATAATGGGAGGCTTGGAGCATATTGGCTTAGCTACTTCATGCTGACAAATTTTCTCCACTCACAGCTCTTAGTTGTGTGAATGTATTTGTTCATGTTTGTGTATGTATATAATTTTGTTTTGAGTTATCCAGCCTCTCTCATTATTAATATATTGTTATTATACTGTGAAATTATCGGGTCATACTTGAGAAGATTTTATATCCACTAAATAGAATAAATTTGTCCTGCAGCACTTAGACTACATGCCAGCCTCTCTAAGTTGGGATTTAAAGCATATGTCATTTGTCATGATGTACGCCTGAGCTGTTTCCATTTATAAAAAAGCTTTGACTTATGTTGTGGTTACCAGTGACCAGTTGCCATAAAACTTCGGCATAATTGGACCTAAAAGTTTTCCACCCAACTACTACAGACAGGAAAACACCTCCCAGACCTGAGCTGTTCCCTTGAGAAGACTCTTCGTAATTTCCACTGTCTTACGCTGATCATTTTTAGTAGATCACAGCTTTCACAAATAATTGTTTGTATATGAATAGGAATGATGTAATATTATTGTTGATGGTGCTTATATTTTCAGCTGATACAAACAGGCCAGAAATATCAGTTTGACAAACAACATGAAGTGTTAAATTACAATTTCATTAATTAAACAAGTGTTGGTTGGAAAATTGAGTGAATCTCTGATTTTATTACAGCATCAATAAATTGAAATAGTTTTAAAAATTAGGAGCCAGTGATTGAACCTCTGGACAGAAGTGAATTAACATCATAATTGCAAGGACACATGCATGGGTAACTAAAGGGTTAAAACACCTGCTAAAATGATTTAACTCCCTGATTCCCAGAAATATATGTAGCTGTTATTTAACCCTTTGCTGGAAGACACAAGCAATGTAATTATGGTTGCCCAGAACACACAGGAAATCATTTAGTTAAATTACTGCTCAGTGGCAGAGATGTATCCCTTTGATTGGCCAGAAAACATGCTGCGGTGGTTTAACCGCTTATCTGCCTCCATATAACCACCTTACATTTGCAGGCTCATGATGGCTCACTTGTCCGTAGTACGTAACATTGCCAGGAGTTCAGTTTTCAGTATTTTAACAGGATGTCCATAACAATCTGTACAATAATACTGGACACATAAATGTCCATAAAAATTCCCAGATTGGCAGCTACATTGTTATTATTATTATAGTATTGCCAGAAAGAACTGCACATGCACATACTTCTGGTAGACACAGAAAGTAAAAAAAACCCACTGCCTTATGTGTTACCATCACTGATTTATGTGTTACTGACAATGGAATAAAATAATCAATTGTAAAAATAAATATAACAAGATCAAAGGTGGGGCCACAGGTAGAGATTTGGAGAGGAGCCATTGTGTGGCCCCACCTACCACCCAAGCCCAGTGCATTATTTTTGTGGAGGACAGCTGGCGACCTTACCTGTGAGCTTCCTCAACTGTACGTGCATACCACAAAGGGGACAAATATAGTTGTGATCACTGCTGCTCTTCCCATCAACTATAGCACTATCAGATGGGCATTTTACTAGATGTCAGGGCTCTTTTTCTAAGCACCATGGCGACCAACATTTGTCAAGCCCTGATTTAACACATTATAAAGTTATATGTACTTTTAGGTTCAATAGATTCTTTTCTCTTTTCACCCTTAGAAAACATATTTTGAATTGACCTCACAATTGGTTTTATGTTTTTAAAGCATCCTGATTTTGTAAAATGCTTTTTTATCCCTGTGTTAATAATTATTAGTTTTAAAATATATTAATAATTATTGCTAATTAAAAGGTAAAGGATTTATCATAAACATACATACATTCAGTGGTTTTGTATCAATTATTTTTCAATTATTATCTACATTACAGCACCTTGCTCAGAATCTAGCCTTAATGATGTATAAAGAAGCAAATACTCTTACAGGCAAGAGGAAGGGCTTAGTGTATATATCTATTTATCTGCCTGTCTGTCTATCTATAAACACACACTTACAACAAATGCCCTTTTGTCAGAGAATAGTCTGGTCTAATGATACATATAGTCCTAAGTGTTTCATTACTTTATTAAAAGTGCCAGATGAGTGCTGTCACAAGCAAATTATTTTATTTTGAATATATATATATATATGTATATATATATATGTGTGTGTGTGTATATACATGTATATATCTATCTATGTGTGTATATGTGTATATATTTATATAGATACAGTAGATAAACGTTACACTTTGAAATAGAACCAGAGAGTGCAAGTTTCTTCAATTTTATATATATATATATATATATATATATATATATATATATACTGTATATACACACACAGACAGACATGCTATTTCAGGCTCAGCACTGTACCCTGACATCTGAATCTAATTTCTTATAGCTAATTTATCCAATGACTATAAAAGGCAAAAAACAGAAAGTAAACATTTTACATCCGCTGCCAGCTCAGCACAGCCAGTGGTTTGAATGTGATGTATGTGTTCACTTCTAGACACAGGGACACTACTATAGATTGCAGAAAATGATCATTAAAGAAAAAACAGGCGTCTGTGTTATTTATATTTCTTATCCAAGTGAAGAGAAAAAAAAAAAGATCCAACCCAAGCTTGGTGACTTCTGGAATTGATCAGAGATATACAGTGTGTGTGATGCAATCTGTTTTTTTTATGTCAATGGAAATGTATCCAAAATAGAAGCACCAATACCTTTTGTATTATTTAAAGGTCTCCAAAATAAAAATACCAATACATCTGATCAATTATTGTACAATGAGATTTAAAACTGTTTGTCCATTGACTAAAGGGGTAGATTTACAGTGTATGCTGTTGGCATTTAGCAATCTACCCCAAAGTATCAATCAGCATAGACTTTTCAGCTTTCTATGCCCAAAAAATAAATAATTCTATAATATTTAGAAAATGCTTCTCCCTCCAAACTAAGAAACTTGCACACTGGGACATGCAATGACCATGGGCATGGTACAGACAGTCTTAAAAGGGACAGTAAAGTCAAAATTAACATTAAAGGGATATTAAACCCAACATTATTCCATCATGATTCAGATAGAGCAAGTGATTTTACAACTGTCTACTTTACTTCTATTATCAATATTTCTTTGTTCTCTTGGTATCTTTTGTTGAAAAGCAGAAACGTAAGCTCAGGAGCTGTCCCATTTCTGGAGCACTATTTGGCAGCAGTTTTGCATTAATGTTATCCATTTGCAAGAGCACTAGATAGATGGCTGCACTTTTTCCTACCACGTAGTGCTCCAGACACCTAGGTATCTCTTTAACACAGAATGTTATGGGAACAAAGCAAATTTCATAATAGAAGTAAATTAGAACTTTTTTTTTAATGGTATGCTCTGTTGCTTTTCATATCCTTTTAATGATATGCAATTTTAAATAAATTTCCAATTTACTTCTGTTATCTAATTTGATATAGCAATGCACTACTGGGAACTAGCTGCTGATTGGTGGCTGCACGTGTATGTCTAGCTCCCAGTGGTGCATTGCTGCTCATTCAACAAAGGATAACAAGATAGTGAAGCAAATTTTATAATAGAAGTAAGTTGGAAAGTTGTTTTAAATTGTATGCTGTATCGGAATCAAAAAGGAATTTTTTTTGGTTTCATGTCCCTTTAAAATATAGGACTACAAGTGGAGCAAAAATTTATCGCGCACCCGTAAACAGGCAAATTCACATTAAATAACCAGCCATTACAAGTGCTCGTCGTAGCAATTACCACTCCCAAAATTAAGCAGACGTCAGACTTCTGGTTCATTTTCTAACTATCCCACAATTTCCCCCAAAATAAAACATATTGTAGGTTGTTATTAAAAACAAAATGTAGCATTTATTTTAATAAAAACAAACTGCACAAACCAGTTTTTAGGGGTTAATTGTCGGGTGCAGGTTGCGCTAGTATTACTAACTTGTGCGCAAATATCACTTTCGCAAAATCGATTTTTTGCGCTCCACTTGTAATCTATCCCATGGTATGGTAGTTTTACGAAGGATTTTATGAATATTGTAGGACCAGTTTCTTAGTCTCAACATGTGGTATGCTTGTCCCAGGAGGTAGGTGCACCAAGTGAAAGTAAAAAAAAAAAACTTTCATGATTCAGATAGGGCATACAATTTTACTTTTATTATGAAATTTGCTTTGTTCTCTTGGTATTCTTTGTTGAAAGCTAAACCTAGGCAGGCTCATATGCTACAACTAACAATACCAAGAGAGCAAAGCAAAATTGGTGATAAAAGTAAATTGGAAAGATTAAAATAAATGCCATATCTGAATCATGAAAGTTTATTTTGGACTTGACTGTCCCTTTAAATTCTAAGAAAATATTGTTGTAACAGCTAGCTAAGAAAAAAGTTTTTATTAAAGGGACAGTCTAATCCAAAATAAACTTTCATGATTCAGATAGGGCGTGTCATTTTAAACCACTTTCCAATTTACTTTTATCACCAATTTTGCTTTGTTCTCTTGGTATTCTTAGTTGAAAGCTAAACCTAGGAGGTTCATATGCTAATTTCTTAGACCTTTAAAGGGCCACTAAACCCAAAATCTTCCTTTCATGATTCAGATAGAGAATAGAAATTTAAACAACATTACAATTTACTTCCATTATTTATTTTGCTTCATTTTTTAGATATCCTTAGTTGAAGAAAAAGCAATGCACATGGTGAGCCAATCACACGAGGCTTCTATGTGCAGCAACCAATCAGCAGCTAGTGAGCATATCTAGATATGCTTTCCATCAAAGAATATCAAGAGAATAAAACAAATTAGATAATATAAGTAAATTAGGAAGATGTTTAAAATTGCATTCTCTTTCTAAATCTTAAAAGAAAAAATGTGGGTGGCATGTCCCTTTAAGGTCGCCTCTTATGTGAATGCATTTTGACAGTTTTTCACCACTAGAGGGTGTTAGTTCATGTGTGTCATAGATAACACTGTGCTCACGTACTTGGAGTTACCTAGGAGTTAGCACTGATTGGCTAAAATGCATGTCTGTCAAAAATACTGAGATAAGGGGGCAGTTTGCAGAGGCTTAGATACAAAATAATCACAGAGGTAAAAAGTGTATTAATATAACTGTGTTGGTTATGCAAAACTGGGGTATGGGTAATAAAGGGATTATCTATCTTTTAAAACAATAAAAATTATGTTGTAGACTGTCCCTTTATTGGCAGCCATTTATTCAGTACACTGAGCATGTCTCACATACAACTGCATGTTGTAATTAGTAAGGAATCACATGACCTTGGCCCTCTCATAAGGAAACGTGACCTTATTATGCATATTTTTGCTACAAAGGAATTTAAAAACTCTTGTGATAGAGTTAGTGCTTTCCTGACTTTCAGCTATGACAAAGAATCAAGTAAGTCCAATATTTAAAGAAACATTCTATTGTAAATTTAATATACTTTATTTGCTTACAAGATTTTTTTTTTTTAATAAACTGCATTCCTTCACTTTGTTGATGATTTTTAAGGGGTTGAACAAGTAGTCAAAACTTTATAGCTGGCAAGTTCCCCTGCTGTTCCATAAGAGTATACAAGTTCCCTTGCTGTTACATATGAGTATACAAGTTCCTCTGCTGTTACATACGAGTATACAAGTTCCCCTGCTGTTACATATGAGTATACAAGTTCCCCTGCTGTTACATACGAGTATACAAGTTCCCCTGCTGCTCCATACGAGTATACAAGTTCCCCTGCTGTTACATACGAGTATACAAGTTCCCCTGCTGCTCCATATGAGTATAAAAGTTCCCCTGCTGTTACATACGAGTATACAAGTTCCCCTGCTGCTCCATACGAGTATACAAGTTCCCCTGCTGTTACATACGAGTATACAAGTTCCCCTGCTGCTCCATATGAGTATAAAAGTTCCCCTGCTGTTCCATAAGAGTTTACAAGTTCCTCTGTTGTTACATAAGAGTATACAAGTTCCCCTGCTCTTACATACAAGTATACAAGTTCCCCTGCTTTTACATACCAGTATACAAGTTCCCCTGCTTTTACATACAATTATACAAGTTCCCCTGCTGTTCCATAACAGTATACAAGTTCCCCTGCTGTTACATACGAGTATACAAGTTCCCCTCCTGTTACATACGAGTATACAAGTTCCCCTGCAGTTACATATGAGTATTCAAGTTCCCCTGCTGCTCCATACGAGTATACAAGTTCCCCTGCTGTTCCATATGAGTATACAAGTTCCCCTGCTGCTCCATACGAGTATACAAGTTCCCCTGCTGTTCCATATGAGTATACAAGTTCCCCTGCTATTCCATACAAGTATACAAGATCCTCTGCTGTTCCATACAAGTATACAAGTTCCCCTGCTGCTCCATACGAGTATACAAGTTCCCCTGCTGTTCCATAAGAGTATACAAGTTCCTCTGCTGTTCCATATGAGTATAGAAGTTCTCCTGCTGTTCCATATGAGTATACAAGATCCTCTGCTGTTCCATACGAGTATAAAAGTTCCCCTGCTGCTCCATACGAGTATACAAGTTCTCCTGCTGCTCCATACGAGTATACAAGTTCCCCTGCTGTTCCATAAGAGTATACAAGTTCCTCTGCTGTTCCATATGAGTATAGAAGTTCTCCTGCTGTTCCATATGAGTATACAAGTTCCCCTGCTGTTCCATATGAGTATAAAAGTTCCTCTGCTGTTCCATACGAGTATACAAGTTCCCCTGCTGTTCCATACAAGTATACAAGTTCCCCTGCTGTTCCATACAAGTATACAAGTTCCCCTGCTGTTCCATAAGAGTATGCAAGTTCCCCTGCTGTTACATATTAGTATACAAGTTTCTCTGCTGTTACATATGAGTATACAAGTTCCCCTGCTGTTCCATATGATTATACAAGTTCCCCTGCTGTTCCATACGAGTATACAAGTTCCCCTGCTGTTCCATACAAGTATACAAGTTCCCCTGCTGTTCCATACGAGTATACAAGTTCCCTGCTGTTCCATATGATTATACAAGTTCCCCTGCTGTTCCATACGAGTATACCAGTTCCTCTGCTGTTCCATACAAGTATACAAGTTCCCCTGCTGTTCCATATGAGTATACAAGTTCCCCTGCTGTTCCATACGAGTATACAAGTTCCCCTGCTGTTCCATATGAGTATACGAGTTCCCCTGCTGTGCCATACGAGTATAAAAGTTCCCCTGCTGTTCCATATGATTATAAAATTTCCCCTGCTGTTCCATACGAGTATACAAGTTCCCCTGCTGTTACATATGAGTATTCAAGTTCCTGTGCTGCTCCATACGAGTATACAAGTTCCCCTGCTTTTCCATATGAGTATACAAGTTCCCCTGCTGTTCCATACGAGTATACAAGTTCCTCTGCTGTTACAGACGATTATACAAGTTTCTGTGCTGCTCCATACGAGTATTCAAGTTCCCCTTCTTTTCCATATGAGTATACAAGTTCCCCTGCTGTTCCATACGAGTATACAAGTTCCCCTACTGTTCCATACGAGTATAGAAGTTCCCCTGCTGTTCCATATGAGTATAACATTTCCCCTGCTGCTCCATATGAGTATTCAAGTTCCCCTCCTTTTCCATACGAGTATACAAGTTCCCCTGCTGTTCCATACGAGTATACAAGTTCCCCTGCTGTTCCATATAATTATACAAGTTCCCCTGCTGTTCCATACGAGTATAGAAGTTCCCCTGCTGTTCCATATGAGTATAAAATTTCCCCTGCTGTTCCATACGAGTATACAAGTTCCCGTGCTGCTCCATAGGAGTATACAAGTTCCCCTGCTTTTTCATATGAGTACACACAGATGCAAATGCTGCACTTTGTAACTAAACCACTGATTCAATGCAAATAATATAGCTTGGCTGATACAATAAGTGGATATCATATAGCTTGTAACAGGTGCACTGAACAGAACCGTAACCAATGTAGCATGTAGTCAATGGAAGTAATCACTTGTAACAAACTGAGGGTAGAATTTCTTAATCAACTTCATGATTCAAATATGGTAAAAATCAAAAATAATAAATATAAATTAATGATTACAAATTAATATTTCAACAAATTTTTATTATTACACGATATTTAGTATCACATTTCAGAAAGCCTCAAAACGAGGCATTTCTGATTTTGTATTTAATGTTCAATGCAGATGCATCTTCACACTAGAATTATGGGTTTTTCTATTTCACTTTATTAGAATTTAAATATCACATTTTTTTCACGAAGATACACCCCTTGCCCATTATTTCCCAACGCTCAATGTAACTTAATATATTAGTTGTCGGAGGAATAGATACAACAATATCACTTAAATGTATAAAAAGTTTTTTGTTTAAGTGTCTCCGATTTCCAGTTGTCTGCTATATGTATATAACAATATCCCTGGTACCAATATAGTTTACGTGTATATTACCAATATTATTGAAACCACGTATGAGATTTTATTTATTTCACTTTTTGAAAGTTTGATACTAGAATCAACTCCCATTTCCTCTGAGAGTCTGCAGTACATTGTTATAACAATAAGTTCAGATTTTTTATCTTATATTTTTTCATTTTTCTTTTCAACTTATTTTTATTGACATTTGTTTTTGTCTACCTACGGAGCAATTTTATCTTAACATCCTATTAACCGCGTACCGATATAATTAACATCTTGCTTTTATGGTCATTAGACGTTTATATTATATTGTATTCCCATAAGTAATTTACATTGATACAAGATTCATATACATTGAATACTTAGAATCCAATATTAACTTACGCTAAGCCCTTTAAAAAGGTTCTCATTTTGACCTAGCATTATTCCGTTCCCACAGACAGCAGCAGCTGTCCCTTTAATTAAAGTACACAGGTGCTCCCATTGTGACGTAGGCAGGCAAGCCTTTTTAAGTTGTTTAATGTTTGTACAAGTTAAGTCCCTGACGAAGTGCCTCCGGGCAGGAAACGCGTCGGACATTTGCTATTGTTTCAGTGTACCCCTGAGTTTGTTTGACACCCTGTTAATGATCTTACAATAAAGATATTATTTTTTACTTGCACAAACCCTGCGGCTGCAATTTGTCCCACCAAAAGGTAACCTTTATTGCTTATTTTCATATGAGTATACAAGTTCCCCTGCTGTTGTATACAAGTATACAAGTTCCCCTGCTGCTCCATATGAGTATAAAATTTCCCCTGCTGCTCCATATGAGTATTCAAGTTCCCCTGCTTTTCCATATGAGTATACAAGTTCCCCTGCTATTCCAAGAGACACCAGAAACGATGCACCCCATCCAACAAAGGGAAAGATATGCAAATCAGAACACACCGATTCATGATATGAACGAACAACACCGAGCATCCACATCAGGGCATTCTTTTTTAGGGAAACCACAACAAACAACCAAAGAATTAGACAGAACTTCGACCAAAAGGAAGAATTCATGTCCAAAGGAAGAATTCATGTCCAGAAGAATTCCAAACTCCTATAGAAAAAAGAATACTCACAGAGGCAAGAGGGGGGGAAGGAAATTGAACAAAAGAACAATCCTTCCCACTGACATTGCCAATCCCCCGTCTAAAGGAATATTCAATTTAAGCACAAAAGAACTAACAGACAAAGAATCCTCAGTATTGAACTATGGACTATCATTTGCTCCATCCAAAGGTCTTAACAAATTTGATAAGTTTGTGAACGCTAAGGAATTTGTCAGGAAACTGACACTCAAGAGACATTTTATGAAGTCTCCATCAGAAATGCACAGATCGTATCAAAACAACATAACAGTTAATGAGAGCATTTACTTACATACTGATCTGAAACCAAAATCTTCCTTCTTCCCAGTTACCAGCAAAGGGAATGCCATTGAGACCTTTGACACAATAGTGTGTAATGAGATCAGAGATCTAAAACAACACAAATTGAATAAACATAAGCAGAATCTTTCGAGGGAACAGTTCAACACCATCAAAACCCTTGAGAATAATCACGACCTCATCATTAAACCTGCGGATAAAGGTGGGGGTATCGTTATCCTCAACAAGGTCGACTACGATCAAGAATGTGACAGAATTCTGTCAGATAGACAGACATATGAAATACTCAAAGGGAACCCCATAGATGGTTTTAAGAAAGAATTGGATGAAACTCTAAGAGGAGCCAGGGAGATTGGAATCCTGAACGATAAGGAATTCAAATACATAAGCATTAAACACCCCATCACGCCGGTGTTGTACTATCTCCCTAAAGTCCACAAATCACTAACCAAACCACCAGGCCGACCTATCATATCGGGCATTGGTGGTTTGTCAAGCAACTTGTACGAATAAGTGGATAAACAATTACAGAAATACGTGGTACAACTACCATCATATGTGAGGGACTCTACTCAAATACTAAACATTTTGGAAGGTATACAATGGGAAGAAAACTATATATTAGTAACATGCGATGTTACTTCCCTTTATACCTGTATACAGCATGAAGGTGGTATTGAGGCAGTTAATTTCTTCCTCAATAAAGATCCAGAGCTACCTGAACAACAAAGAGACTTTATCATTGAGGGGATACATTACATTTTAACCCACAATTACTTCAACAATAGAGGAATCTACTATAGACAAGTTTGTGGGACAGCCATGGGGACCAGGTTCGCGCCCAGCTACGCCAACTTGTATATGGGTTACTGGGAACGCATTTTCTGGGACTCATGCCCAGCGAGCGCGGACCTGGTCCTCTACAACAGATACATTGATGACATCATCATGATCTGGAAAGGATCAATAGAAGATCTAGAGTACACTATCAAAGTGATGAATACCAACATGCACAACCTTAGATTCACTCATGAATTCAGCAAACATGAGATTACTTACTTGGACTTAAAAATCGTAATTAGGAATGGCAAATTGGAAACGTCTACATTCTTCAAAGAAGTAGACTGTAACAATTATATCCATAAAG
The DNA here is from genome assembly GCF_027579735.1 of Bombina bombina. NCBI lineage: Eukaryota > Metazoa > Chordata > Amphibia > Anura > Bombinatoridae > Bombina > Bombina bombina. The sequence goes on along the minus strand of NC_069503.1, from coordinate 160,779,302 downwards.
ATAGTTGCCATCTTAACAGATGGAAGTCGAACATACCTAAGGGGCAACTGCTGAGATTAAAGAAGATTTGTTCAGATCCTAAGAAATGGGAAGAGCAAGCCATTATTCTAAAAAACAGATTTATGGAACGGGGATATGAAGAAGAAGCCCTCGAAAATGACATAGAAGAAGTGAGACAGAGAGATAGGAAGGATCTCCTGTCATATAAACCAAAGAAAGTCTACAGTAATTTGGATGGAGACCAACTGACCATCCCCTTTATTATGGAATACAGCAAAAATAGACATATTGTGGAAAAGATCGTAGAGAAACATTGGCCACTATTAAGAAACGACGAAATTATAGGGGATAGGCTAACGCCTCGCCCAGTATTTATATACAGAAAAACAAACAATTTGAAGAACAAACTTTCTCCAAGTATACCCAGGAACGCAATAACCAATACAAGAGATGTATATGGTAGAGAAGTCAAAGGTTTTTTTCCGTGTGTGAGTTGCAAAGCCTGCCAGAGGGGAGTGAGAACAAAGGAATTTACCTCGTTTAACACGAAGGTTAAATATAAGATCAAGGACCTTATAAAGTGTAGCAGCAAAGGAGTAATCTATATGATATGGTGTAGTTGGGGTTTCCAATATATAGGACAAACATCCAGAACCCTGAGAGATAGAATCAGGGAACACCTATTAAAGATTAAACACAAAAACACAGAAACAGCATTATATAGACACTTCCTAACCCAACACCAGGCTAAGCAAAAAGACTTTAGCTATATTGGCATCCAACTAGTCACACCAAATTGGAGGGGTGGAGATCAAGAAAAAAGACTACTAACTGCAGAATCAAGATGGATCTTTAACATAGACTGCCTACACCCTAGGGGTCTGAACAATAGGGAAGACCTGTCACACCTATTGAGCCTGAAATGAATCTTTATGGAAATGGGAATTAGTCCATTTGAGGGTACTTAGCATGTATTTTCATACTAGCTAGAACAGTTACTTTTTGAAGGACTATCAGATGTTAAATAGGGATAGGCAGTCCATTAGGCACCATAGGGCATTCTTGTTTCCTAGTATACCCCTTATTGCCATGTCGTACACAAATTTTTCTGAACCTCGATCTTTAATTAGTTTGGAAGATATAATGTACTTTTAGCCCATGCATTTTCTAGTCGTATCTTTTAGTCACATCTTTTAGCCACTTTTTTAGCTAGTTTTTTACACTTTTAGATAGTACTATTCGCTGATTGTATTCCCTATTTTAATTCTAATCATTTTAATTTTAATTCTAATCTTTTTAATACCTAACATGTGCAGGATTTTAGGAGTATGTTATAATATATTATGTACAGGTTTATGTGTTAATTGTCCCCTTGTATATTTTTTAGACTGTCCGTATGCAAATTCATCCAGTTTTTAAGATTTTTTCTCTATGTCATCAAGTATATTTTTAAGCAGATTTTTAAGTACACTTGTTAGTGTTTCTCTATGTCACAATTATATAATCGGATGTCCAAACCTTGTATATTCATGCCGATATTTAATGTATGCGACATTCACATATGTATTCAATTTGACTTAGTTCCATTATCGTTTTTATTTTTATATCTATATATGTATTTCCCCAGTATTTTATCAGTACGATCTAAGTTCACCTGATCTTATTTAAGTTCCGGATATACTACTGGTTTGGCCAATCAGTTGTTCTCGTAAATTGTTGTTTTTTTGGACTAGCCGGTTCTTTACTGTTATACCCGCTAATTAGGCACGCGTGCCGCTAACTGCCCAATACCATCACAGGAAGTGATACCCAAATTTAATGGAAACAATAAAGAGCGAAACCGTAAACAGTTTTGACACGAGGTAAGCTCTAGACACTTCCGGTTTTTATCGAGCGTCAGAAACGATCTATATACTTCCGGTTTATCGAATCTTAGCAACCAAGTAATGAAGATATAAACAAAGTTTAAGGCTACTACTGTTTGCACCGACATCTGGTTCTAAGTGTTTGGGAAGTATAAATCATAAAGGAACATCGCTTCCATATTGGGAATTAAGATACACATATTCCCTTCCGGGTCGGTACTAAAGAATTGGCGCCAAAAGATGACAACACTGATTGGCTAGCCATAATCTTAAATAGAGCCACCATTATACACCATCCATAGTCTTGAAAAAGACCCAGATAAGGGCCGAAAAGCGTTGGCAAAAATTGGTGAGCACTTTTCCTAAATTATTTGTTTATGTATTAGCATTATTGCACTATTTTAGATTTCTTTTACAGGTTGAATTGAGGAATTGAGGGATTGAACCCAGGGTTAACCGGACATCCCCTCACTTACTACACAAACACTTGTATGGACTCAGCTTGAGGACCAACTCAAGGAGGATTTACTAACAGATACACACATTTTTTTCATTCTCACATTGGATTTGACTTTTCACCACCATCACCACGGTCACATATTTTTATAATATATTTTTTATTTATTTTTTATTTTTTCATTTTTCATTTTTAATCAATTTTTTTGGATTTTAAGAATTTTTGACCACATTTTTTTATCACTTTTGTACCACTCTTTTTCACTGTCACATCGATATGACTTTTTAGGGACTTTTTATATTTTATTCCCACTGTCTTTGAACATTCCACATTGTTTATAGGGAATATTATTTCCCTAGGATTTCCCAACGATTTCTATTGTCAGCCATTTGTGTAATATCAGTTTTTTATCATCATATATTATGTGTTATTGTTTATTATATTGTAACATGGATCCATGATTTTAAATTTAATCTATTTGTATTAAATTTTAATTTTAACCAAGTTAAGTTGAATTTGTACTAATCCAAGTAAAGCTAATAGAGCTATTTGAGACGTCATAGAACATCTCTGACCTATTTTTAAACCTGCTTAGTTTATATCTAGCTTTCTGTTTGATTCTATTTCCTCGGCCTATGTTAGGCGCTCCTAGGTCTTTCTTACATTACATACCTCTTTCTAAGGGATAGCTAGGTTCCCTTTTGTACCCAGGAGCTAGTAGGAATACCGTGTGAGCGCTGTGAGACATCATATTTATATGTTCCATACGAGTATACAAGTTCCCGTGCTGTTCCATACGAGTATAGAAGTTCCCTTGCTGTTCCATATGAGTACAAAATTTCTCCTGCTGCTCCATATGAGTATTCAAGTTCCCCTGCTGCTCCATATGAGTATAAAATTTCCCCTTCTGCTCCATATGAGTATTCAAGTTCCCCTGCTTTTCCATATGAGTATACAAGTTCCCCTGCTGTTCCATACGAATATACAAGTTCCCCTGCTGTTCCATACGAGTATAGAAGTTCCCTTGCTGTTCCATATGAGTACAAAATTTCCCCTGCTGCTCCATATGAGTATTCAAGTTCCCCTGCTGTTCCATATGAGTATAACATTTCCCCTGCTGCTCCATATGAGTATTCAAGTTCCCTTGCTGTTCCATATGAGTATAAAATTTCCCCTGCTGTTCCATATGAGTATAACATTTCCCCTGCTGTTCCATATGAGTATAACATTTCCCCTGCTGCTCCATATGAGTATTCAAGTTCCCCTGCTTTTCCATATGAGTATATAACTGGATAAGAAGCAGAATATATACATAACTGGAGAATCTGAAGCTATTTTACTCTTGATTGGCTTACTGGTTTTATACTAGGGCTGTGCAATTGTGATTTTTATTAAAATATTTTGAAAACATACATTTTGCATTCAAAAACGGATTTAAACAGCTTGTTCCCCTTGCACTTTGCACTGCAAAGTGAATAGGCAAGAAGAAAGAACACTACCAGTCCGCCACCTTCCATTTCTGTGCACACATCCGGACGTTTTAGAACACAAAAATCAAACCACAACATACAGGCATATGCCCATAGAAAACAGTGATAGTTTTTAGCAGAAGCATTTTTGATAATACAAGTATAATGGAAAAATGTTAACATTCAAAATTGAAATACACATTTCAATTTTGAATACTGTGTCCCTTTAAGAATAGCGGAAACACTGTTCAACATTGTAACAGCAACATGCTACAATACCCTTTCAAAGGCTTATTCTAAGCTAAATGCTGAATTAGACGCAACGTTTAGCATTTCCCATTATATACACAGGCTGATGATAACAAAATGAACAGCCTTTTGTAAAACCCAGGTAATTTAATCTCTATTTCTGTGGGTAAATGTCCCAACCTCCACCCTGGTACTATTAGTCTAATGTAATGGTCCCTTGAGAGACTGAATATAATTCAGATGAGGAACAGTCTGTTCAATATGAAATGTTATAAAACAATCTTCATGTACAAGTCATACAGGGTGTCTCAGGAATTGCTACATTTTTTCCCAATTGATCATAAAATGTTTCATTAATTCCATGCCATCTAAATTCCTTGTAAACTACTCAAGTAGAATGAATGCTTCACATTTAACCCCTGTACTTCTATTTTCCTGGCCTGGAGCAGTGATCTAAAGCCACCAGTGCACAATAAAATTTGTATTTTAAAAATCTTACAAAATGAATAATTGAACCACGCACACAAAAATATACAGAAAAAAATGGTATTGTTAAGTTGCATCAAAAATCGTACCAACATCTTCACCAAAAATCGTAACAAAATTCTTCAACAAAAATAGTAATGAAATTCTTCCACCAAAAATCGTATTTTATCAAAAACTTAAAATTTGTATGTAAATTACTCAGGAATAAATCGTATTAAATATGTACAACGTAAATTGTAATTTAAGTACACTTGATGCGCAAAAAAACCCACATAAACTCATACTTATAAGTACAAAATACAAACCGTAATTGTTGTTTTTTAGTAAAATTAACTCAACATGGGCATATAATGTCTCTCTAATCTCAGCATAATTCTGTTAAAATTTTCGCACTGCAGATCTCAGTTTTTTCTCACTAACTAAAAGGTGGCAAGCTTTTCTCAAAACACTGAAAATAATTATAACCTTAATTTTCATGCTTATGAAAATATAGATAATTGTAAGATGCTTTACGCTGAAATTAGCATAATGTGGTTTATATTGGCTGCAGGATTTACTTTTAAAAGTGTGCCCCCTGCAAACTGCTAACCGCTTTATGGAGCAAAGTGTCCCTGTCCAGTGAGCTCCATTACTTAACAAAGGAAACATCTCGCCACTTGGAGAGTTTGCCCCTTTTTTCCGATAATTCCACCAGGGCAGCCCTTGTAAGGTCGGCGAGAAAAAACATCTTGCAAAGTTTAGATCATCTGGTCCATAGTTGTTACTATGGGGTAGATTTATTAAGCAGCGGATGCTGCATTCTACGCCCATCATTTCAGGTCCACCTTTAACGAAAGTTAAGAAACAGCAGTCATAAGACGGCTGCTCCTTAACTTCTACGTCACCCTTTAGGTGGTGGACTGAAATCATCCGGATTCGTATGGGATCGGGATGATTGACAGCTCCTGCTAGCAGCCGCCGGTGAGCAGTGGGCGGCATTGCACAAGTATTTCACTAGAAATGCTTTTACAATGATAAATGATGACTGACTATGCTGTTGGCAGTCTTGAGAAAGGCCTAGAGGAGGCCGAAATGCGTTGACCACAGCTGGTAAGCACTATTCTGATTTTATATAAGTTTTTAGTACCATCTACACTATTGTTGTTTTTATTTGCTTTTAGGCTTAATTTATGATTTAAAAAGAAAAAAAAAGAAAAATTATTTTTTTTTGGATTGGAGTTTCTCCCAACCACCAAAGGTTCTCACCATCAGGAACAGGAACACTAGCCCATTAATTGGGTTTGACCTAAAAGACCGTTGACTTTATTATCACCATCAGGAACCTCAGACGGACTCTCACCACTAGGAAAATAAGGTTTCCTTTTCTACACATTATTAACTTTTGACTTTTATTTGGATTTTCACATTTAGCCTTTTTTAGGATTTTGTTTCTTGGATTACAATCACTGACTTTGTTCTCTTTTTTCCTTTTTTTTTTTTTTTTGATCACTGACTTTGTGCTCTTTTTTTCATTTTTTGAGCAGCATTTTTTCATTTTTTCCTTTGTAATGTTTTCAATTTTTCACATAATTTTTTTCACTTTTGATTAAGCAAGTTGACACTCTGTTTTCTTTATATTTGCAATCACTAAGGATAATTTTTCACTCCCTTTTTTATACACATTATCACCACCAACACTGGTACACAATGGGGGGATAGTTATCAACGTGTCTACTTTTCCTGCCTTCGCCGGCCCAATACGCCTGCCTAAGCTCGCCTCACATCGCCGCCGCAGACCTGCAAAAATTCGCCTAAGTTATCAAAAAAGCTGTCAAAAAGCCGCGCACCAAGTACGGGGCGATGAGCAGCGGACTGTGAGAGTTATCACTCATCCGATCTCGCTGCTCTTCGGCTTTTTCACAGCTTTCTTGCTAGCCTGTCACTAAGCACCCACACTAAACTACACTGTTCTACCCCCTATACCGGCGCCCCCGGAGCCCCCCGCAACTAAATAAAGTTAGTAACCCCTAAACCGCCGCTCCTAGACCCCACCACAACTCTTATAAATGTATTAACCCCTAAACCGCCGCTCCTAGACCCCGCCGCAACTCTTATAAATGTATTAACCCCTAAACTGCCGCTCCCGGACACCGCTGCCACCTACATTATACCTAGTAACCCCTATCCTGCCCCCCCTATACCGTTGCCCTCTATAATAAAGTTATTAACCCCTATCCTGCTGATCCCGCACCTCGCCACAACTAAATAAATTTATTAACCCCTATCCTGCCCCCCATTACACCGCCGCCACTGTAATAAAATTATTAACCCCTAAACCTAAGTCTAACACTAAACCTAACACCCCCCTAACTTAAATATTAATTAAATAAATCTAAATAATATTTCTATTATGAACTAAATTAATCCTATTTAAAACTAAATACTTACCTTTAAAATAAACCCTAATATAGCTACAATATAAATAATAATTATATTGTAGCTATCTTAGGATTTATTTTTATTTTACAGGCAAATTTCAATTTATTTTAACTATGGAACAAAAGCTATTAAATAGTTATTAACTATTTAATAGCTTACCTAGCTAAAATAAAGAGAAATTAACCTGTAAAATAAAAACTAAAACCTAAGTTACAATTACACCTAACACTACACTATACTTAAATAAATTATTCCTATTTAAAACTAAATACTTACCTGTAAAATAAACCCTAAGATAGCTACAATATAATTAATAATTACATTGTAGCTATCTTAGGATTTATATTTATTTTACAGGTAACTTTGTATTTATTTTAGCTAGTTAGAATAGTTATTAAATAGTTATTAACTATTTAATAACTACCTAGCTAAAAGAAATACAAAATTCCCTGTAAAATAAATCCTAACCTAAGTTACAATTAAACCTAACACTACACTATCATTACATTAATTAAATAAATTACCTACAAATAACTACAATTAAATACAATTACATAAACTAAAGTACAAAAAATAAAAAAAGCTAAGTTACAAAAAATAAAAAAAATAAGTTATAAACATTTTAAAAATATTACAACAATTTTAAGCTACTTACACCTAATGTAAGCCCCCTAATAAAATAACAAACCCCCCAAAATAAAAAAATGCCCTACCCTATTCTAAATTTAAAAAGTTCAAAGCTCTTTTACCTTACCAGCCCTTAAAAGGGCATTTTGTGGGGCATGCCCCAAAGAATTCAGCTCTTTTGCCTGTAAAAGAAAAATACAACCCCCCCAACATTAAAACCCACCACCCACATACCCCTAATCTAACCCAAACCCCCCTTAAAATAACCTAACACTAATCCCCTGAAGATCATCCTACCTTGAGTCGTCTTCACTCAGCCGAGCAGCGATGGAACCGAAGAGGAGACCCGGAGCGGCAGAAGTTATCATCCAAGCGGCACTGAAGAAATCTTCCATCCGATGAAGTGATCCTCCAAGCGGCGCTGAAGAAGTCTTCCATCCGGGCGATGTCATCTTCCAAGAGGCGCTGAAGAAGTCTTCTATACGGGCGATGTCATCTTCCAAGCGGGGTCTTCAATCTTCATCCCGCCGACGCGGAACATCCTTCTTTACCGACGGACTACTGACGAATGAAGGCTCCTTTAAGGGATGTCATCCAAGATGGCGTCCCTTCAATTCCGATTGGCTGATAGGATTCTATCAGCCAATCGGAATTAAGGTAGGAAAAATCTGATTGGCTGATTGAATCAGCCAATCAGATTCAAGTTCAATCCGATTGGCTGATCCAATCAGCCAATCAGATTGAGCTCGCATTCTATTGGCTGTTCCGATCAGCCAATAGAATGCGAGCTCAATCTGATTGGCTGATTGGATCAGCCAATTGGATTGAACTTGAATCTGATTGGCTGATTCAATCAGCCAATCAGATTTTTCCTACCTTAATTCCGATCAGCCAATCGGAATTGAAGGGACGCCATCTTGGATGACGTCCCTTAAAGGAGCCTTCATTCGTCGGTAGTCCGTCGGTAAAGAAGGATGTTCCGCGTCAGCGGGATGAAGATTGAAGACCCCGCTTGGAAGATGACATCGCCCGGATAGAAGACTTCTTCAGCGCCGCTTGGAGGATCACTTTATCGGATTGAAGATTTCTTCAGCGCCGCTTGGAGGATAACTTCTGCCACTCCGAGTCTCCTCTTCGGTTCCATCGCTGCTCGGCTGAGTGAAGACGACTCAAGGTAGGATGATCTTCAGGGGATTAGTGTTAGGTTATTTTAAGGGGGGTTTGGGTTAGATTAGGGGTATGTGGGTGGTGGGTTTTAATGTTGGGGGGGGTTGTATTTTTCTTTTACAGGCAAAAGAGCTGAATTCTTTGGGGCATGCCCCACAAAATGCCCTTTTAAGGGCTGGTAAGGTAAAAGAGCTTTGAACTTTTTTAATTTAGAATAGGGTAGGGCATTATTTTATTTTGGGGGGGGTTGTTATTTTATTAGGGGGCTTAGATTAGGTGTAAGTAGCTTAAAATTGTTGTAATATTTTTAAAATGTTTGTAACTTATTTTTTTATTTTTTGTAACAGCTTTTTTAATTTTTTGTACTTTAGTTAGTTTATGTAATTGTATTTAATTGTAGTTATTTGTAGTTAATTTATTTAATTTATTTAATGATAGTGTAGTGTTAGGTTTAATTGTCACTTAGGTTAGGATTTATTTTACAGGTAATTTTGTATTTCTTTTAGCTAGGTAGTTATTAAATAGTTAATAACTATTTAATAACTATTCTAACTAGCTAAAATAAATACAAAGTTACCTGTAAAATAAATATAATTCCTAAAATAGCTACAATGTAATTATTAATTACATTGTAGCTATCTTAGGGTTTATTTTACAGGTAAGTATTTAGTTTTAAATAGGAATAATTTATTAAAGTATAGTGTAGTGTTAGGTTTAATTGTAACTTAGGTTAGTTTTTATTTTACAGGTAAATTTCTCTTTATTTTAGCTAGGTAAGCTATTAAATAGTTAATAACTATTTAATAGCTATTGTACCTAGTTAAAATAAATTGAAATTTGCCTGTAAAATAAAAATAAATCCTAAGATAGCTATAATATAATTATTATTTATATTGTAGCTATATTAGGGTTTATTTTAAAGGTAAGTATTTCGTTTTAAATAGGATTAATTTAGTTCATAATAGAAATATTATTTAGATTTATTTAATTAATATTTAAGTTAGGGGGGTGTTAGGGTTAGTGTTAGACTTAGGTTTAGGGGTTAATAAATTTATTACAGTGGCGGCGGTGTAGTGGGGGGCAGGATAGGGGTTAATAAATGTATTATAGGTGGCGACGGTGTAGGGGGGCAGATTAGGGGTTAATACATTTAATATAGGTTGCGGCAGGGCCCGGGAGCGGCGGTTTAGGGGTTAATACATATATTATAGTTGCGGTGGGCTCCGGGAGCGGTGGTTTAGGGGTTAATATGTATAGAGTAGCTTGCGGTGGGCTCCGGGAGCGGCGGTTTAGGGGGTAATACATTTATTTAGTTGCGGCGGTGTAGGGGGGACAGATTAGTGGTGTTTAGACTCGGGGTACATGTTAGGGTGTTAGGTGCAGACGTTTCCCATAGGAATCAATGGGATGTCTGGCAGCAGCGAACTTGTACTTTCGCTATGGTCAGACTCCCATTGATTCCTATGGGATCCGCCGTCTCCAGGGTGGCGGTTTGAAAACCAGGTACGCTGGGCTGGAAAAGTGCCGAGCGTACCTGCTAGTTTTTTGATAACTAGCAAAAGTAGTCAGATTGTGCCGCACTTGTGTGCGGAACGTCTGGAGTGATGTAAGAATCGATCTGTGTCGGACTGAGTCCGGCGGATCGAAGTTTACGTCACAAAATTCTACTTTTGCCGGTCTCTAGCCTTTGATAACTAAGGCGAATCAGCCTCGCCACAAATACGCTGCAGAATTCCAGCGTATTTGAGGTTGACGGCTTGATAACTAGGCCCCTTTATCTCTTACGGTATCCTCCTCCTAGTTGATATCAGCAATCCATTCATTTGATTTACTGCATTTTTTAATCCACACATTGGATTGATTTCTTTCAGACATTGTTTGGAATTTTAACTTTCTCATATTTTTATTGGGGCTACGATTATTATTGCCTCTGCATCATTTTATATTCAGTGTTTTTATATAGATATATTCAATATTTAATTTGTACAAGAGTGGATCCACATCTTATTGTTTTTATTGTCATTTATTACCACTGTACCCGCCGTGGCATGTTTTATTCTTGTGTAAAGTACTAGATTTACAATTAAAATATTTCTAAATACACACTCTACACATTGTACAACACCTAGCCCATTTGAGGCGCTCTGAACACATTTATTTTAAAAGAAAGGAATTTGTTGAAACATTTTAATTTCACAATAGCTATGGAAGGCTTTCGCTCCTAAATGGCAGGCACATTATTTATACTGAAGTGCAATGCCAAAGTTCAACCAAAACATTTCTTCAGTAAAGCTTTTAAAGTACATCTTACTGTGGAAAATTAGTAAGAAAATCACATTTAGAAGATTTAGGGACTTCAGCCCATAATACTCCTAATTTTATGAGAATAAGTTGATGATATGTCGACAGGTATAGTTAGTAATTACCCTGACTCATTTTCCTACAAGCAAATTGTATTACTTTGAGGAGAAAATGAGAGAGTTGTGTGGAAAAAACTTTCCACACTAGTGTGTTACTAAATAATATTCATAAGGAAGGGATTCATTTAAAGCACTGGTTTTTAAACCTGCTCTCAGGCCTCCCTAACAGGACAGATTTTTAGGATATTTGAACTAGAGCACAGGTGAAATAATCAGCTTATTATTAATATAATTATTTTACCTGCTCTCACATAAGGTAATCCTGAAAATCTTGTCTGTCAGGCAGGACTGAGGACAGGCTTGAAAACCAGTAATTTAAAGAAACAAACATTTTCGTAACATAAAGGAGTCTGCCCTATTTTTTTTTAATCTACCTACGAATTCAAATGTAATACTCAGAAGAATCTTACGTATAACACCAGCACAAGAGTTTTAATTGTATACCACTTCTGCTGGAAGACTATTCTGGTTATCTACTATATTTGGCGTTAAATAGTGCTGTTACAAATTACTCTTGGGGGGAAAAAAGAACTTAAAGAGCCACTAAACCCAAAATCTTTCTTTCATGATTCAGATAGAGAATAGAAATGTAAACAACATTACAATTTACTTCCATTATTTATTTTGCTTCGTTTTCTAGATATCCTTAGTTGAAGAAAAAGCAATGCACATGGTGAGCCAATCACATGAGGCTTCTATGTGCAGCATCCAATCAGCAGCTAGTGAACATATCTAGATATGCTTTTCATCAAAGAATATCAATAGAATAAAACAAATTAGATAATATAAGTAAATTAGAAAGATGTTTAAAATTGCATTCTCTTTCTAAATCATAAAAGAAAAAATGTGGGTGGCATGTCCCTTTAACATTACAATGACTTAGGTTGGTTTTCCAATAATAATAAATTAAAGGGATATGAAACCCATTTTTTTTTGTTTCATGATTGAGATAGAGCTTGAGATTTTAAACAACTTTCTAATTTACTTCAATTATCAAATTTTCTTCATTCTCTTGGTATTTTTTTATTGAAAAGAAGGGACGTAATGCTTAGAAGCCAGCCCATTTGTGGAGCACTATATGGCAGCAGTTTTGCAAGAATGTTATCCATTTGCAAGAGCACTAAATAGGAGCACTATTAGGGATGTAAGCTCAGGAGTGTGCACGTTAGGATCACTATATGGCAGCAGTTTTTTAAGAATGTTATTCATTTGCAAGCGCACTATTTGCTGACATGTGATGCTTCAGATGCCTACCTAGGTATTACTTTAACAAATAATACTGTAACAACGAAACAAATTTGATAATACAAGCAAATTAAAAGCCTTTTTTTAAAAAGTATGCTCTGTGTAAATCACAAAAAAACATTCTTTTTATCCCTTTAGCTTCACCCTATTTCTCTTTATCTTACAGAATAACAAAGGTACATACTCAGAAATGTGCAGCCATGAATCTTTCCCAGCTTGTCTTGCACCAAAGAAATTCTTTTTAGAATAAAAATAAAAAACCATGTGTATAGGGACACTCTATACCTTGATTGATTCTTCTTTTGGGATCTTTTTAAACAGTTGGACTTTTCTTTTCGGAAACTGTGTATCTTCTTGGCGAAACGGTTACACATATGGGAAGTGACAAGGAGAATTGAGTCATAAAGTCAGACTTATCCCCACAGCTGGAGTTTTGATTCAGAACAGCACTTAATGAAAGCATCAGTTTTCCTTCAATAAAAGATTATACACTGGATGAAAGGGAAAAAATGTCTTTCATTTTCAAGATTTAGGTTTTTCCAGCACCTCAGCAGGGGGCACGATAAAAACTTCGCTAAATAAATGTCTAGTAAGCAGATATTTCTGCCCTTTTCTTTTACAGATGCATAGCTGGCTACGCACAATCTCCTAAACCAAGCAGTGTCTGGAATGTGACTCATTCCAGGATTGGTTTCCAGGGTTAATTTTGAAACATTATTACTCAGACGTACATGCTGTTTATTGCTTGGTTACTTGTTTTATTTTCTATGAGGATCTTAGAGGGCCAACAGGGATAAGTTTTGAGGGGGTCAAGGAGAGCAAATGCCCCCTTCCCTTGTTTGCGCATCTGCAATCTAATACCTATCTAGAGGCAGTAGAAAACCTCTTGCAAACTAGGCATAATAATTTGGCTCTCCTGCTCCTCTTTGCCACTAGATTGACGAGAATGTGACATTTTTTTAACACATTACACTACACTTGTGATCTTTATATTTTTTCCTGTTACCAAATGTAAAAACATCATGTTCTATTATAAATTGAATGCTTTATTGGGATTAATATGTCTGATACATAATATAAAAAAACTAATGCTTTAGTCAATACATTATTTATAGTTAATCATCTACAACACGTCCCTAAGCTACATACCCAAAATATATTATTTGGTATTTGAATCCTAGAACAAATGTTCCCCTAGTTTGTACTATTGAATGTTTTAAATGTTACCTTTCACAATTTGAATGCAACATTTGATTTTGGGATCACCCATTCATGAGATGAAGTACTGATTTGAATGTTAATTATCAAAGTCTTATAGTATAAGAAGCAGCAATATAATATTACAATGAAATGCCATCACTTTTAAAATAGGGAAATTTAACATTTGTTCGCAACAGTGATTTTCCGAATGCAAAGAAACCAGACAGATGCAACAAACATTTATTGCTGGGCTGCTTAGACTGTGGCACGTGTGCCGTGTCTGACTATCGAAATGTTCATGTGTCTCTCAGCGCCACTTAACACAAAAAAGGCACCAGCAGTTCCCCACTCTCATTAGGAAATATCATGTGTATTGGTAGCAAATTCAGGAAATTATAGTATATACTGTTAAAATAATTTCATTAATTCCTTTTGTGTATAATGTTTAATTAAAACTTGGCTAGATTACGAGTTTTGCATCATGAGTGAAAAAGCAGCGTTATGGCTCTTTTTCACAACCGTCTTGTAGGTGCAGCTGTACCGCACACTTTTTTGGCCCTCACGCTATGTAAATTCCGCACTTTTTAAACAGTCCTTTTTCAATGGGACTTCCATAGCGCAGGTATTATGAGTTTGCCTGTCCGGCCAAAAAGAGAGCGGTACAGCCCATAACTACAAGATCCATACCGTAATCTGAAAGTCAGTAGTTATGGGTTTTACGTTACAAAGCTGTACCATAAAACTCATAACTAAAGTGTTACAAAATACACTAACACCCATAAACTACATATTAACCCCTAAACCGCCACACTCCCGCATCGTAAATACTAGTTAAATATTATTAACCCCTAATCTGCTGCCCCCAATGTCGCCGCCACTATACTAAAGTTATTAACCCCTAAACCTCTGGCCTCCCACATCACTAACACTAAATAAATATATTAACCCCTAACCCTAAGTCTAACCCTAACACCCCTAACTTTAATATAATTAAAATAAATCTAAATAAAACCTACTATTATTACCTAAATAATACCTGTTTAAGACTAAATACTTACCTGTAAAATAAACCCTGAGCTAGCTACAATATAACTAATAATTATATTGTATCTTGCTTATGTTTTGTTTTTATTTCACAGCTAAGTTTGTATTAATTTTTTACTAGGTAGAATAGTTAGTAAATAGTTATTAACTATTTACTAGCTACCTAGTTTAAATAAATTCAAATTTACCTGTAAAATAAAACCTAACCTGAGTTACACTAACACCTAACATTACACTAAAATTAAATAAATTACATTAAATAAATACAATTAACAAAATTACAAACCCCCCCCACTAAATTACACAAAATAAAAAAGAAATTATTAAAAATTTAAACTAATTACACCTACTCTAATAGCCCTATCAAAATAAAAAAGCCCCCCCCAAAATAAAAAAAAACCCTAGCCTACACTAAACTGCCAATAGCCCTTAAAAGGGCCTTTTGCGGGGCATTGCCCCCCAAAAAATCAGCTATTTTACCTGTAACAAAAAATACAAACAACCCCCTAACAGTAAAACCCACCACCTACACAACCAACCCCCCAAATAAAATCCTATCTAAAAAACCTAAGCTCCCCATTGCCCTGAAAAGGGCATTTGGATGGGCATTGCCCTTAAAAGGGCATTTAGCTCTTTTACATTGCCCAAAGTCCCTAATCTAAAAATAAAACACACCCAATAAACCATTAAAAAAACCTAACACTAACCCCCGAAGATCCACTTACAGTTTTTGAAGACCGGACATCCATCCTCAACGAAGCCAGGAGAAGTCTTCATCCAAGCGGCAAGAAGTCCTCAACGAAGCTGGGAGAAGTCTTCATCCAAGCGGCAAGAAGTGGTCCTGCAGGCAAGCAGAAGTCTTCATCCAGACGGCATCTTCTATCTTCATCCTTCCGACGCGAAGCGGGTCCATCTTCAAGACATCCGGCGTAGAGCATCCTCTTCTTTCGCTATCTACTGAAGAACAAAGGTTCCTTTAAATGACGTAATTTTCCCTTGGGTAAAAAATCTTATTGGCTGATGCAATCAGCCAATAGGATTGAGCTTCAATCCTATTGGCTGATCTAATCAGCCAATAGGATTGAGCTCGCATATTGGATCAGCCAATAGGATTGAAGCTCAATCCTATTGGCTGATTTCATCAGCCAATATGATTTTTTACCATTTAATTCCGATTGGCTGATAGAATACTATCAGCCAATCGGAATTCAAGGGATGCCATCTTGGATGACGTCATTTAAAGGAACCTTCATTCTTCAGTAGACAGCGAAAGAAGAGGATGCTCTGCGCCGGATGTCTTGAAGATGGACCCGCTCCACGTCGGAAAAATGAAGATAGAATATGCCGTCTGGATGAAGACTTCTGCCTGCCTGGAGGACGACTTCTTGCCGCTTGGATGATGACTTTTCCCGGCTTTGTTGAGGACTTCTTGCCGCTTGGATGAAGACTTCTCCCGGCTTCGTTGAGGATGGATGTCCGGCCTTCAAAAACTGTAAGTGGATCTTCGGGGGTTAGTGTTAGGTTTTATTAAAGGGTTTATTGGGTGGGTTTTATTTTTAGATTAGGGTTTTGGGCAATGAAAAAGAGCTAAATTCCCTTTTAAGGGCAATGCCCATCCAAATGCCCTTTTCAGGGCAATGGGGAGCTTAGGTTTTTTACATAGGATTTTATTTGGGGGGTTTGGTTGTGTGGGTGGTGGGTTTTACTGTTGGGGGTTGTTTGTATTTTACAGGTAAAAGAGCTGATTTCTTTGGGGCAATGCCTCGCAAAAGGACCTTTTAAGGGATTTTGGCAGTTTAGAGTAGGCTAGGGTTTTTTTTATTTTGGGAGGGCTTTTTATTTTGATAGGGCTATTTGATTAGGTGTAATTAGTTTAAATATTTGATAATTTATTTTTTATTTTGTGTAATTTAGTGTTTATTTTTTTTGTAATTTAGTTAATTGTATTTAATTAATGTAATTTATTTAATTTTAGTGTAATGTTAGGTGTTAGTGTAAGATTTGGTTAGGTTTTATTTTACAGGTAACTTTGTATTTATTTTAACTAGGTAGCTAGTAAATAGTTAATAGCTATTTACTAACTATTCTACCTAGTTAAAATAAATAAAAACTTACCTGTGAAATAAAAATAAAACCTAAGCTAGCTACAGTGTAACTATTAGTTATATTGTAGCTAGCTTAGGGTTTATTTTACAGGTAAGTGTTTAGTCTTAAATAGGTATTATTTAGGTAATAATAGTAAGTTTTATTTAGATTTATTTTAATTATATTAAAGTTAGGGGTGTTAAGGCTAGGGTTAGACTTAGGGTTAGGTTTAGGGGTTAATATATTTATTTAGTGTTAGTGATGTGGGAAGCCAGCGATTTAGGGGTTAATAACTTTAGTATAGTGGCGGCGGTGACGTTGGGGGTGGCAGATTAGGGGTTTAATAAATGTATGTAGGTTGTGTCGACATTGCGGGCAGCATATTAGGGGTTAATAAGTGCAGGTAGGTGGCGGCGATTTCGGGGGCAGCAGATTAGGGGTTAATAAGTGTAATGTAGGTGTCGGGGATGTCGGGGGTGGCAGATTAGGGGTGTTTAGACTGGGTTTATGTTAGGGTGTTAGATGTAAACATAAATTTTCTTTCCCCATAGGAATCAATGGGGCTGCGTTACGGAGCTTTACGCTCCTTTTTTGCAGGTGTTAGGCTTTTTTTTAACCGGCTCTCCCCATTGATGTCTATGGGGAAATCGTGCACAAGCACGTAAAACCAGCTCAAACCAGCGCTGGTATTTGTGTGCGGTATGGAGCTCAACGCTGCCATATTGCCTGCTAACGCCGGGTTTTTGCAAACCTGTAATAGCAGCGCTATTAAAGGTGAGTGGTGGAAATAACTTGCAAGTTATTACAGAGCCGCTCATAGCGCAAAACTCGTAATCTGGCCGACTATTCTTATAATCTAAATTTATTCTGAGCCATTATCTTTAGCATAAGTGTGAGTATAATCTACTGTGGCCCTATTCTTAAGTGCTCTGAAACATTCACCCATTACAACCTTTGCATGCTACAAGGAGTGCAGGCAGCTCAATATAAACCATCTCGTGGACCAGTGCTGGGTCCCGACTCTTGGGGACTGATCATCAAAAACCTTCAGGCATGGATAGAAATCACACAAAATCTTTGGCGTCTTTTTTAAATGTATATGAAACCCCAAAATTTTCTTTCATGATTCAGTAAGAGCATGTGATTTTCAGTATCTTTCTAATTTACGTTTATTATCAATTTTTCTCTTGGTATTTTTAATTGAAAGGCAGGGACATATGCTTAGGAGCCGGCCCATTTCTGGATGCAGTTCTGCAAGAATGTTATCCATTTGCAAGAACACTAGAGGGCAGCACTATTTCCTGCCATGTAGTGCTCCAGATGCCTACCTAGGTATCTCTTCAACACAGAATATCATGGGAACGAAGCAAAATTGGTAATAGAAGTCAATTGGTGACTTTTTTAAATTGTTGTGCTGCCAGGCCAGAGAGCTTTAGGTCATTAGACCCTTAGTTTAAGGTACCCTGCATTAGACAAGTAGTTTAGAGATACAAATATGTGATGTCTCCGTAACAAAGCCTTTCTCTAGACCATGCCCATGTGACACTTCCTTGTACAGAGAAGTACAGCAGGGTTTGAAACAGTGTCTAACATTCACAATTTTATCACACCTCATAATCACCTAGATTACAAGTGTTGCGCTAAACAGGGTGTGAAACTAACGCCAAAAAAATGCGTTATTGCACTCTCCATAGCGCTGCTATTACGAGTTACTGAAAAGCCTCCTTGTGCTGTACGTTATGGTGCGTTAAGCTCCATACCGCACAAAAGCCAAGGGCTGAGTTTACGTGCTCATGCACGCTTTTCCCCCGTAGTCATTAATGGGGAGAGAGTGTTAGAAAAAAAACTAACACCTGAAGGGCGGAATGGCAAATCACCGTAACGCAACCCCATTGATGTCTATGGGGAAAAGAAAGTTACATTTAAACCTAACACCCTAACATAAACCCCTAGGGGTAGGTTTACCAATGTCTGTCCGCGTATCATGTCCGACAGACATCACTGAATGCCGACAGCATACATTGTCGGCATTTATCATTACACAAGCAGTTCACCAGAACTGCTTGTGCAATTCCGCCCCCTGCAGATTCGCGGCCAATCGGCCGCTAGCAGGAGGTGTCAATCAGCCTGCTCGTATAGGATTGGGCGGATAGGAAGACCGCAGCCTCAGAGGCAGCATATAAGTTATGGAGCAGCGTACTTTAGACCGATGTTTCATTTTTAAATCTACCCCCTAGTCTAAACACTACTAGTCCGCCGCCCCCCGGCATCGCCTTTTTAAAGGGAACATTCGGCCCTTGTTAAATTTACCCCCTAGTCTAAACACCACTAGTCCGCCGCCCCCCTACATCGCCGACACTAATAAAAGTTATTAACCTCTATTCCACCGCTCCCCGACATCGCCAACACTAATAAAATGTATTACCCCTATTCCGCCGCTCCCTAACATCGCTAACACTAATAAAAGTTATTAACCCCTAATTCGCCGCTCCCCGATATCCCCAACACTAATAAAAGTTATTAACCCCTAATCCGCCGCTCCCTGATATCGCCAACATTAAATTTAATTATTAACCCCTATTCCGCCACTCCCCGACATTGCCGACACCTAAATAAACCTATTAACCCCTAAACCGCCGGCCCCCCACATTGCAAAACACTAAATTAAACTATTAACCCCTAAACCTAACACCCCCCCAACTTTAAATTAAAATAACAATATAACTATCTTAAAATAAATACAAATTTACCTGTGAAATAAAAAAAAAACTAACGCCTAGATTTAGAGTTCTGCGTTAGCCGTCAAAACCAGCGTTAGAGGCTCCTAACGCTGGTTTTGGGCTACCGCTGGTATTTAGAGTCGTGTAGGTAAGAGTCTAACGCTCACTTTGCAGCCGCGACTTTTCCATACCGCAGATCCCCTTACGTCAATTGCGTATCCTATCTTTTCAATGGGATCTTTCTAACGCCGGTATTTGGAGTCTTGGCTGAAGTGAGCGTTAGAAATCTAACGACAAAACTCCAGCCGCAGAGAAAAGCCAGGAGTTAAGAGCTTTCTGGGCTAACGCCGGTTCATAAAGCTCTTAACTACTGTGCTCTACAGTACACTAACACCCATAAACTACCTATGTACCCCTAAACCGAGGTCCCCCCACATCGCCGCCACTCTATTACATTTTTTTAACCCCTAATCTGCCGACCGCACAGCGCCGCCACCTACGTTATCCTTATGTACCCCTAATCTGCTGCCCCTAACACCGCCGACCCCTATATTATATTTATTAACCCCTAATCTGCCCCCCAAAACGTCGCCGCCACCTACCTACAATTATTAACCCCTAATCTGCCGACCGGACCTCACCGCTACTCTAATAAAGTTATTAACCCCTAATCCGCCTCAATAACCCTATAATAAATAGTATTAACCCCTAATCTGCCCTCCCTAACATCACCAACACCTAACTTCAAGTATTAACCCCTAATCTGCCGACCGGACCTCACCGCTACTCTAATAAAGTTATTAACCCCTAATCCGCCTCAATAACCCTATAATAAATAGTATTAACCCCTAATCTGCCCTCCCTAACATCACCGACACCTAACTTCAAGTATTAACCCCTAATCTGCCGACCGGACCTCGCCGCTACTCTATTAAATGTATTAACCCCTAAAGCTAAGTCTAACCCTAACACTAACACCCCCCTAAGTTAAATATAATTTTTATCTAACAAAATAAATTAACTCTTATTAAATTAATTAATCCTATTTAAAGCTAAATACTTACCTGTAAAATAAATCCTAATATAGCTACAATATAAATTATAATTATATTGTAGCTATTTTAGGATTAATATTTATTTCACAGGCAACTTTGTATTTATTTTAACCAGGTACAATAGCTATTAAATAGTTAATAACTATTTAATAGTTACCTAGTTAAAATAATTACAAAATTACCTGTAAAATAAATCCTAACCTAAGTTACAATTAAACCTAACACTACACTATCAATAAATTAATTAAATACAATACCTACAAATAAATACAATTAAATAAACTAACTAGTACTAAGTACAAAAAATAAAAAAGAACTAAGTTACAAAAATAAAAAAATATTTACAAACATTAGAAAAATATTACAACAATTTTAAGCTAATTACACCTACTCTAAGCCCCCTAATAAAATAACAAAGCCCCCCAAAATAAAAAAATGCCCTACCATATTCTAAAATAAAATTAGAAAAGCTCTTTTACCTTACCAGCCCTTAAAAGGGCCTTTTGCGGGGCATGCCCCAAAGAAAACAGCTCTTTTGCCTGGAAAAAAAACATACAATACCCCCCCCAACATTACAACCCAACACCCACATACCCCTAATCTAACCCAAACCCCCCTTAAATAAACCTAACACTAAGCCCCTGAAGATCTTCCTACCTTATCTTCACCACGCCGGGTATCACCGATCCGTCCAGGCTCCGATGTCTTGATCCAAGCCCAAGCGGGGGCTGAAGACGTCCATCCTTTGGCTGAAGTCTTGATCCAAGCGCCGGCTGAAGAAGTCCATCATCGGACAGAAGTCTTCATCCTATGCGGGCAGAAGAGGAGATCCGGACCGGTAGACATCATCATCCAAGCGGCATCTTCTATGTGCTTCCATCCGACGACGAGCGGCTCCATCTTCAAGACCTCCGGCGCGGATCCATCCTCTTCTTCCGACGACTAGACGACGAATGAAGGTTCCTTTAAGGGACGTCATTCAAGATGGCGTCCCTCGAATTCCGATTGGCTGATAGGATTCTATCAGCCATTCGGAATTAAGGTAGGAAAATTCTGATTGGCTGATGGAATCAGCCAATCAGATTCAAGTTCAATCCGATTGGCTCATCCAATCAGCCAATCGGATTGAACTTGAATCTGATTGGCTGATTCCATCAGCCAATCAGATTTTTTCTACCTTAATTCCGATTGGCTGATAGAATCCTATCAGCCAATCGGAATTCGAGGGACGCCATCTTGGATGACGTCCCTTAAAGGAACCTTCATTCGTCGTCTAGTCATCGGAAGAAGAGGATGGATCCGCATCGGAGGTCTTGAAGATGGAGCCGCTCGTTGTCGGATGGAAGAACATAGAAGATGCCGCTTGGATGATGATGTCTACCGGTCCGGATCTCCTCTTCTGCCCGCATAGGATGAAGACTTCTGCCCGATGATGGACTTCTTCAGCCGGCGCTTGGATCAAGACTTCAGCCGAAGGATGGACGTCTTCAGCCCCCGCTTGGGCTTGGATCAAGACATCGGAGCCTGGACGGATCGGTGATACCCGGCGTGGTGAAGATAAGGTAGGAAGATCTTCAGGGGCTTAGTGTTAGGTTTATTTAAGGGGGGTTTGGGTTAGATTAGGGGTATGTAGGTGGTGGGTTGTAATGTTGGGGGGGGGTATTGTATGTTTTTTTTCCAGGCAAAAGAGCTGTTTTCTTTGGGGCATGCCCCGCAAAAGGCCCTTTTAAGGGCTGGTAAGGTAAAAGAGCTTTTCAAATTTTATTTTAGAATAGGGTAGGGCATTTTTTTATTTTGGGGGGCTTTGTTATTTTATTAGGGGGCTTAGAGTAGGTGTAATTAGCTTAAAATTGTTGTAATATTTTTCTAATGTTTGTAAATACTTTTTTATTTTTTGTAACTTAGTTCTTTTTTATTTTTTGTACTTTAGTTAGTTTATTTAATTGTATTTATTTGTAGGTATTGTATTTAATTAATTTATTGATAGTGTAGTGTTAGGTTTAATTGTAACTTAGGTTTTGATTTATTTTACAGGTAATTTTGTAATTATTTTAACTAGGTAGCTATTAATTGTACCTGGTTAAAATAAATACAAAGTTGCCTGTGAAATAAATATTAATCCTAAAATAGCTACAATATAATTATAATTTATATTGTAGCTATATTAGGATTTATTTTACAGGTAAGTATTTAGCTTTAAATAGGATTAGTTAATTTAATAAGAGTTAATGTATTTCGTTAGATAAAAATTATATTTAACTTAGGGGGGTGTTAGTGTTAGGGTTAGACTTAGCTTTAGGGGTTAATACATTTAATAGAGTAGCGGCGAGGTCCGGTCGGCAGATTAGGGGTTAATACTTGAAGTTAGGTGTCGGTGATGTTAGGGAGGGCAGATTAGGGGTTAATACTATTTATTATAGGGTTATTGAGGCGGATTAGGGGTTAATACATTTATTATAGTAGCGGTGAGGTCCGGTCGGCAGATTAGGGGTTAATAATTGTAGGTAGGTGGCGGCGACGTTTTGGGGGGCAGATTAGGGGTTTATAAATATAATATAGGGGTCGGCGGTGTTAGGGGTAGCACATTAGGGATACATAGCTATAATGTAGGTTGCGGCGGTGTACGGAGCGGCAGATTAGGAGTTAATAATATATAGCAGGTGTCAGCGATAGCGGGGGCGGCAGATTAGGGGTTAATAAGTGTAAGGTTAGGGGTGTTTAGACTCGGGGTACATGTTAGGGTGTTAGGTGCAGACTTAGGAAGTGTTTCCCCATAGGAAACAATGGGGCCGCGTTAGGAGCTGAACGCTGCTTTTTTGCAGGTGTTAGGTTTTTTTTCAGCTCAAAATGCCCCATTGTTTCCTATGGGGGAATCGTGCACGAGCACGTTTTTGAAGCTGGCCGCGTCCGTAAGCACCGCTGGTATTTAGAGTTGCAGTGTCGGTAAATTATGCTCTACGCTCCCTTTTTGGAGCCTAACGCAGCCATTCTGTGAACTCTAAATACCAGCGGTATTTAAAAGGTGCGGGGGAAAAAAAGCATGCGTAGCTAACGCACCCCTTTGGCCGCAAAACTCTAAATCTAGGTGTTAGTTTAAACTAATTAACCTAACATAACTATTTTAATAAAATTTAAAAAACTACCAATTAAAAAATCTAAATTACAAATTTAAAAAAACCTAACACTACGAAAAAAATGTAAAAAATTTAAAATTATAAAAAATGATAAACACTAAGATTACAAAAAATAATAAACGAAATGATCAAAAATGAAAACAATTACACCTAATCTAATAGACCTACAAAAATAAAAAATAAAATCAGCCAATAGGATTTCAGTAGCTCTCATTCTATTGGCTCTTTTGAACAGCCAATAGGTTTTCAGAAGCTCTCATCCTATTGGCTGATTTGAATTTGAAGAATCAAATCAGCCAATAGGAATGCAAGGTACACCATTTTGAAACGGTTACCTTGCATTCAACTTAAGTGTACGGCGGTGACCATATGAAGAGGATGCTCCGCGCAGGATGTCATCGCCTGTCTAGGATAGCTCTGCTCCACGCCGCCGAGATGAAGATAGAAGACGCCCCCGTGATGGATGAAGGTTGTCCCCGCCTGGATGAAGACTTCTCGCCACCTGGATGAAGACTTCTTGCCGCCTGGATGAAAATGGATGTCCGGACGTTAGGAACCGTGAGTAGATATTCTGGGATTAGTGTTAGGTGGGGTTTTTTTTTTTTTTAGCGGTGGTTTTTTTTCAGATTAGGGCTTTGGGCAAAGTGTAAAAGAGCTGAATTTTATTTTAAGGGCAGTGAAAAAGAGCTGAATGCCCTTTAAAGGTCAATGCCCTTACAAATTCCCCTTTATGGGCAATGCCCTACAAAAGGCCCTTTTAAGGGCTATTGGTAGTTTATTGTAGGTTAGGGGGTGTTTTTATTTTTTGGGGGGGATTTTTATTTTTTAGGGCTATTAGATTAGGTGTAATTAGTTTTATTTTGATAATTTCGTTTATTATTTTTTGTAATCTTAGTGTTTTTTATTTTTTGTAATTTTAGTGTTTATTATTTTTTGCAATCTTAGCTTTTTTTAATTTTTTTCGTAGGATTATTTTTTTTTAAATTTGTAA
Source organism: Bombina bombina (assembly GCF_027579735.1). Taxonomy (NCBI): domain Eukaryota; kingdom Metazoa; phylum Chordata; class Amphibia; order Anura; family Bombinatoridae; genus Bombina; species Bombina bombina. The sequence continues at coordinate 160,754,670 of NC_069503.1, read as the reverse complement.
TTTAGGTTTTCAATTTTTTCGTAGCGTTATGTTTTTTTTCATTTGTAATTTAGTTTTTTTAATTGGTATTTTCTTAAAATTTTATTAGAATAGTAATGTTAGGTTAATTTATAGTTAAATATTTATTTTTATTTCACAGGTAAGTTTTTATTTATTTAAATATAGTTATATTGTAATTTTAATTTAAAGTTAGGGGGTGTTAGGTTTAGGGGTTAATAGTTTAATTTAGTGTTTTGCGATGTGGGTGGCTGGCGGTTTAGGGATTAGTAGGTTTAATTTAGTAGTTACAATGTGGGGGGCTGGCGGTTTAGGGGTTAATAGGTTTATTTATTGGCGGCGATGTGGGGGGCCGGATGTTTAGGGGTTAATAGGTTTATTTAGTCTCTGCGTTGTCATGGAGCGGCGGTTTAGGTGTTAATATTTTTTAATAGTGTTGCGATGTGGGTTGGCAGCAGATTAGGGGTTAATAACTTTATTTAATAGTCGCAATGTGGGTGGGCATCAGATTAGGGGTTAATAGGTTTAATATAGTGTTTGCGATGCGGGAGGGTGGTGGTTTAGGGGTTAATAGGTAGTTTATGGGTGTTAGTGTACTTTGTAACATTTTAGTTATGAGTTTTGTGAAACATTTTGTTTCACAAAATTCATAACTACTGGTCTCAAATGGCGGTATGGATTGTGTCGGTATAGGCTGTAATGCAAGCATTTTAGCCAAACTGCACAACCTGTAATACGGCACTATGGAAAATCCCGCACTCAAATGTCATTTTTTTAAGTTGCAAAATGGACGTTGCGTTACAGGCTAAAATGCTTGCAGTATAGCTATACTGCCGCAACTCGTAATATGCGTTACTGGCCATTCCAGCATAATGGCCAATTTTTCAACGTTATAAGCTGTACCGCAAAACTCGTAATCTAGCCAACATCTGGAAAAGTTGCATGTTTAGGGCTAGATTACAAGTGGAGCACTAACTATAGCGAGAAAGTGATACTGTATTGTTTTTTGTTTTTTGTGTGTATTACAAATTAAAAGTAAACGTGAATTTGAGAGCACAATCGCGATTTACACTCATCAGGTTAGCGCAACTTCAGAGCTCTTGTAAAGGACTTTAATATGTCTAAATATGTATGTGTATTGTTAAGCTAGCCCATATTCGGCTACTATAACATATACTGAAACAATGTAACAATCAACAGAACAGAATCTGATGATAAGGTATAACATTACACGTAACCATTTCATGGTGCAGTATGCTGTTTCTCAATAAGCTTACTGAAGACAGAAACAGCAACTATTTCTATCGTTGCAACGTAAGACTAAGGGGCGTGTTTAGTATGCATTATGATCACATATATGTACAATTTGAAGTGCATTGTGATGCTCCTAGCATATGTGATCATCATACATACTAAACACGCCCCTTGGTCTTATGTTGCAACAAGTGCTATACCATGTGTCCCATACATATAACGTGCTCTTTGCTGTGGAGTTGTGCATGACACAACACTAACTGGCTAAAATGCAAGTCAAAAGATAATAAATAAATAGCCATGTGATAAGGGAGCTGTCAGAAGAGGCTTGGATACAGTGTAATCACAGAGGTAAAAAGTGTATAAATTTAATAGGTGATAAAGGGATTATCTATCTTTTTAAAAAATAAAATTTTTGGAGTTGACTGTCCCTTTAAGGAAATATAAAACATTTTCTTCTATGTGAAGAACATTGGAATGTGAAATATTCATAATTCATGTCCGCTTTAATAATCTTGAATAAACGTGGTCAGGTGAGTGCTTTTGCGCTCCATTGAAGTTGCGATATTCAAACTTTGGTTTGGGCACATTGGTTTTTAATTTTGACTTTTAATACAAATGCAAAAAGCCTCCATCTAGTGAAGTTAATATGCAATCAGGCATGCAAAATAGCGCTCAACTCATAATCGAAATCTAGCTTTGCTAAATTACTAGTCAGACATTTTCAGAAGCAGGATGAGAATAGTGTTAAGATAGTGTGTGATATTACTGCTGTGGGACAGCATATGAATATGCATAGTACAGATTTATGAGCACTAATACAACAATAAGAGTAAGCCAATGAGCAAGAATACAGTTGTAAGTTTTAGGCACTGAGCATTAGTACAGTTAGCAGCAACAGCTAATGAGCAATAATATAAATGTAAGTCAGTCAATGAGCATTAATATTGTTGTTAGAGTCAGTTAATGAGCATTAATTTTGTTGTTAGAGTCAGTCAATGAGCATTAATATTGTTTTAAGACTCAGCAAATGAGCAATAATATAAATGTAAAAGTCAGCCAATGAGCAATAAAATAGTTGTATGAGTCAGCAAATGAGCATTAATATCGTTGTTAGAGTCAGTCAATGAGCATTAATATTGTTGTAAGAGTTAGCGAATGAGCATTAATATAGTTGTAAGAGTCAGCAAATGTGCATTAATATAGTTGAGTCAGTCAATCAGCGAATGATCATAAATATAGTTAAGAGTCAGTCAATGGCCTCTAGTTATCAACGTGTCTACTTACCTGCATTCGCCGGCCCCAATACGCTCGCCTAAGCTCTAAGCCTAACATCGCCGCCACAGACCTGAATACGTTCGCCAAAGTTATCAAGAAAGCTGTCAAAAAGCCACGCACCAAGTATGATGCGATGAGCAGCGGACTGTTGTTAACTGACAGTCATCGATCTCGCTGCTCATCGGCTTATTCGCAGCTTTCTTGCTAGCCTGTCACTAACCACCCACACTATACTATACTGTTTTACCCCCTAAACCGCCGCTCCCGGAGCCCCCCGCACCTAAATAAACTTATTAACCCCTAAACCGCCGCTCCCGGACCCCGCCGCCACTATAATAAATATATGAACCCCTAAACCGCTGCTCCCGGACCCCACCGCCACCTACATTATACCTATTAACCCCTAATCTGCCGCCCCTATACCGCCGCCACCTACATAAAGTTATTAACCCCTATCCTGCCAATCCCGGACCCCACCGCAAATAAATTAATTGTTTAACCCCTAAACCGCCGCACCCGGACCTCTCCGCCACCTACATTACATTTATTAACCCTTATCCTGCCCCCCTACACCGCCGCCACCTACAGTACATTGATTAACCCCTAATCTACCCTCCTACACCGCCGCCAATATATTAAATGAATTAACCCCTAAACCTAAGTCTAACCCTAACCCTAACACCCCCCTAACTTAAATATTATTTAAATTAATCTAAATAAATATTCCTATAATTAAATAAATTAATCCTATTTAAAACTAAATTCTTACCTATAAAATAAACCCTAAGATAGCTACAATATAACTAATAATTACATTATAGCTATGTTAGGGTTTATTTTTATTTTACAGGCAACTTTGTATTTATTTTAACTAGGTACAATAGCTATTAAATAGTTATTAACTATTTAATAACTACCTAGCTAAAATAAATACAAAATTACCTGTAAAATAAATCCTAACCTAAATTACAATTACACCTAACACTACACTATCATTAAATAAATTAAATTAATTAACTACAATTACCTAACATTAAATAAAATTAACTAAAAATAACTAAAGTACATAAAAAAAACCTCTAAATTACAGAAAATAAAAAATTTTTACAAGAAGTTTAAACTAATTACACCTAATCTAAGCCCCCTAACAAAATAAAAAAGCCCCCCAAAATAATAAAATGCCCTACCCTATACTAAATTACAAATAGCCCTTAAAAGGGCCTTTTGCGGGGCATTGCCCCAAAGTAATCAGCTCTTTTACCTGTAAAAATAAGAATACAATACCCCCCCAACATTACAACCCACCACCCACACACCCCTACTCTAAAACCCACCCAATCCCCCCTTAAAAAAACCTAACACTACCCCATTAAAGATCACCCTACCTTGAGACGTCTTCACCCAGCCGGGCACCAGTGGTCATCCGATCCGTCCAGTAGTCTTCATCCGATGGGCCAGAAGAGGACATCCAGACCAGCAGAAGTCTTCATCCTATCCGGGCAGAAGAGGACATCCCGACCGGGAGAAGGCTTCATCCAAGCGGCATCTTCTATCTTCATCCATCCAACGAGGAACGGCTCCATCTTGAAGACCTCCGGCATGGAACATCCTTCTAGGCCGACGACTAACGACGAATGAATATTCCTTTAAATGACGTCATCCAAGATGGCGTCCCTCGAATTCCGACTGGCTGATAGGATTCTATCAGCCAATCGGAATTAAGGTAGGAAAATCATATTGACCTCGCATTCTATTGGCTGATCCAATCAGCCAATCGGATTGAACTTCAATCCGATTGGCTTATTACATCAGCCAATCGGATTTTTCCTACCTTAATTCCGATTGGCTGATAGAATCCTATCAGCCAATCGGAATTCGAGGGACGCCATCTTGGATGACATCATTTAAAGGAATATTCATTCGTCGTTAGTCGTTGGCCTAGAAGGATGTTCCGCACCGGATGTCTTCAAGATGGAGCCGTTCCTCGTCGGATGGATGAAGATAGAAGATGCCGCTTGGATGAAGATGTCTGCCGGTCCGGATGTCCTCTTCTGCCTGGATAGGATGAAGACTCCTGCCGGTCTGGATGTCCTCTGCTGGCCCATCGGATGAAGACTATTGGACGGATCGGATGACCACTGGTGCCCGGCTGGGTGAAGACGTCTCAAGGTAGGGTGATCTTCAATGGGGTAGTGTTAGTTTTTTTTAAGGGGGGATTGGGTGGGTTTTAGAGTAGGGGTGTGTGGGTGGTGGGTTGTAATGTTGGGGGGTATTGTATTCTTTTTATTACAGGTAAAAGAGCTGATTACTTTGGGCAAAGCCCCGCAAAAGGCCCTTTTAAGGGCTATTTGTAATTTAGTATAGGGTAGGGCATTTTATTATTTTGGGGGGCGTTTTTATTTTATTAGGGGGCTTAGATTAGGTGTAATTAGTTTAAACTTCTTGTAATTTTTTTTTATTTTCTGTAATTTAGAGGTTTTTTTTGTACTTTTAGTTAATTTTATTTAATGTTAGGTAATTGTAGTTAATTCATTTAATTTATTTAATGATAGTGTAGTGTTAGGTGTAATTGTAACTTAGGTTAGGATTTATTTTACAGGTAATTTTGTATTTATTTTACCTAGGTAGTTATTAAATAGTTAATAACTATTTAATAACTATTGTACCTAGTTAAAATAAACACAAAGTTGCCTGTAAAATAAAAATAAACCCTAAAATAGCTACAATGTAATTATTAGTTATATTGTAGCTATCTTAGGGTTTATTTTATAGGTAAGTATTTAGTTTTAAAAAGGATTCATTTATTTAATTATAGGAATATTTATTTAGATTAATTTAAATAATATTTAAGTTAGGGGGGGTTAGGGTTAGGATTAGACTTAGATTTAGGGGTTAATTCATTTAATATATTGGCGGCAGTGTAGGGGGGTAGATTAGGGGTTAATCAATGTACTGTAGGTGGCGGCGGTGTAGGGGGGCAGGATAGGGGTTAATAAATGTAATGTAGGTGGCGGAGGGCTCCGGGTGCGGCGGTTTAGGGGTTAAACAATTAATTTATTTGCAACGGGGTCCGGGATCGGCAGGATAGGGGTTAATAAATTTATGTAGGTGGCGGCGGTATAGGGGGTGGCAGATTAGGGGTTAATAGGCATAATGTAGGTGGCGGCGGGGTCTGGGAGCGGCGGTTAAGGGGTTCATATATTTATTATAGTTGTGGTGGGGTCCGGGAGCGGCGGTTTAGGGGTTAATAAGTATAAAGTAGGTGGCGGTGGTGTAGGGGGGGCAGATTAGGGGTGTTTAGACTCGGGGTACATGTTAGGGTGTTAGGTGCAGACACTTCCCATAGAAATCAATGGGATATCAGGCAGCAGCGAACATGAGCTCTCGCTGCTGTCAGACTCCCATTGATTCCTATGGGATCCACCGCCTCCAGGGTGGCAAATTGAAAACCAGGTACGCTGGGCCGGAATAGTGGCGAGCGTACCTGGTTGTTCTTTGATAACTTCCAAAAGTAGTCAGACTGTGCCGAACTTTCGTTTGGAACATCTGAAGTGACGTAACCATCGATCTGTGTCGGACTGAGTCCGGCGGATCGTAGGTTACGTCACTAGATTCTACTTTTGCCGGTCTGTAGGGCTTGATAACTATGGCGAATCAGCCTCGCCACAAATACGCTGCGGAATTCCAGCGTATTTGCGGTTGGCAGCTTGATAACTAGAGGCCAATAAGTATTAATATAGTTGTAAAAGTCAGCAAATGTACATTTATATTGTTGTAAGAGTCAGCAAATGAGCATTAATATCATTGTTAGAGTCAGTCAATGAGCATTAATATTATTGTAAGAGTCAGCAAATGAGCAATAATATAAGTGTAAGAGTCAGCCAATGAGCATTAATATTGTTGGTAAGAGTCAGCAAATGAGCAATAATATAAATGTAAGAGTCAGTCAATGAGCATTAATATAGTAGTAAGAGTCAGCGAATGAGCATTAATATAGTTGTAAGAGTCAGTGAATGAGCATTAATATAGTTATAAGAGTCAGCAAATGTGCATTAATATAGTTGTAAGAGTCAGCAAATGTGCATTAAAATAGTTGAAAGAGTTAGTCAATGAGCATTAATATAGTTGTAAGTGTCAGCAAATGAGCATTAATATAATTGTAAGAGTCAGCAAATGTACATTAATATAGTTGTAAGAGTCAGCGAATGAACATAAATATAGTTAAGAGTAAGTCAATGAGCATTAATATAGTTGTAAGAGTCAGCAACTGTACATTAATATACTTGTAAGAGTCAGTGAATGAGCATAAATATAGTTAAGAGTAAGTCAATGAGCATTAATATAGTTGTAAGAGTCAGCTAATGATCATAAATATAATTGTAAGAGTCAGTCAATGAGCATTAATATAGTTGTAAGAGTGAGCAAATGAGCATTAATATAGCTGTAAAAGTCAGCAAATATACATTAATATAGTTGTAAAAGTCAGTCAATGAGCATTAATATAGTTGTAAGAGACAGTCAATGAGCATTAATATAGTTGTAAGAGTCAGTCAATGAGCATTAATATAGTTGTAAGAGTGAACAAATGTGCATTAATATATTTATAAGAGTCAGCAAATGAGATTAATAGTTGTAAGAGTCAGCAAATGTGCATTGATATAGTTGTAAGAGTCAGCAAATGAGCATTAATATAGTTGTAAGAGTCAGCAAATGTGCATTAATATAGTTGAGTCAGTCAATCAGCGAATGATCATAAATATAGTTAAGAGACAGTCAATAAGTATTAATATAGTTGTAAAAGGCAGCAAATGTACATTTATATTGTTGTAAGAGTCAGCAAATGAGCATTAATATCATTGTTAGAGTCAGTCAATGAGCATTAATATTATTGTAAGAGTCAGCAAATGAGCAATACTATAAATGTAAGAGTCAGCCAATGAGCATTAATATTGTTGGTAAGAGTCAGTAAATGAGCAATAATATAAATGTAAGAGTCAGTCAATGAGCATTAATATAGTAGTAAGAGTCAGCGAATGAGCATTAATATAGTTGTAAGAGTCAGCGAATGAGCATTAATATAGTTGTAAGAGTCAGCAAATGTGCATTAATATAGTAGTAAGAGTCAGAGAATGAGCATTAATATAGTTGTAAGAGTCAGCAATTGTGCTTTAATATAGTAGTAAGAGTCAGAGAATGAGCATTAATATAGTTGTAAGAGTCAGCAAATGTGCATTAATATGGTAGTAAGAGTCAGAGAATGAGCATCAATATAGTTGTAAGAGTCAGCAAATGTGCATTAATATAGTTGAAAGAGTTAGTCAATGAGCATTAATATAGTTGTAAGAGTCAGCAAATGTACATTAATATAGTTGTAAGAGTCAGGGAATGAACATAAATATAGTTGAGTAAGTCAATGAGCATTAATATAGTTGTAAGAGTCAGCAACTGTACATTAATATAGTTGTAAGAGTCAGTGAATGAACATAAATATAGTTAAGAGTAAGTCAATGAGCATTAATATAGTTGTAAGAGTCAGCTAATGATCATAAATATAGTTGTAAGAGTCAGTCAATGAGCATTAATATAGTTGTAAGAGTGAGCAAATGAGCATTAATATAGCTGTAAAAGTCAGCAAAATATACATTAATATAGTTGTAAAAGTCAGTCAATGAGCATTAATATAGTTGTAAGAGTGAACAAATGTGCATTAATATATTTATAAGAGTCAGCAAATGAGCATTATAGTTGTAAGAGTCAGCAAATGAGCGTTAATATAGTTGTAAGAGTGAGCAAATGAGCATTAATATATTTATAAGAGTCAGCAAATGTACATTAATATATTTATAAGAGTCAGAAAATGTGCATTAATATATTTATAAGAGTCAGCAATTAAGCATTAATATAGTTCTAAGAGTCAGCAAATATGCATTTATATAGTTGTAAGAGTCAGCAAATGAGCATTAATAAAGTTGTAAGAGTCAGTCAATGAGCATTAATATAGCTGTAAGAGTCAGTCAATAAACATTAATATAGCTTTAAGAGTCAGCAAACGAGCATTAATATAGCTGTAAGAGTCAGCCAATGAGCATAGAATGTTCTCACAAATATCCCTGCATACTCAGCAACTTGGTTTACTGGGAGGTAAGATTTGATTTGAAATACATTCCACTAAATGCATAGCAACCTCATCTACTGAGTTGATTTGTTTGCAGTCTCTCGCTGCCTTTGCTCTTATTATCTACAGTGTTCTCTCGTTCCTAAGGCTGTCAGCCAGTGACCTAAATATAGATGGCCAAATATAACATACAAATACAGGAAGTCATGAATCTTCACATCTTTCCGTCTCTGCTCCTCCACTCAGACACACGCACAGCATCTAATCTCCTCAAGGTGTATCATGTGACAATTCACTATTTAACAAACTTGGGAGCACAATGACTCTATATTGTCCTCTCTATGACATTTTTAGATTAGTAAAAAACATTTGCATATTTTAGATAATTCAAAACATTCCATGCATTTAAATTTGCTTTACAGTCTACAGAGTTATTCTTTTCAACTCTTGTCTGTATTGCGATATCCTTCGAAGAATTTTAGCTTGAAAGCTCTTTATCTTACTATACAGTGTTCTAAATGTAAAGGGGAGATACAGGACCAGACTGGGAATAAAAATCAGCCCTGGAAAAATTGGAGACCAGCCCTATTTTCTGCTAAGTCCATAGACTGCACAAGCCTTTTTTTATTTTTTAAGGGAATTAATGGGATACTTCTTCCCCCAATATTATTTTCAGAATAGTTTGCAATAATAAAAAAATACCAGATTGTTGTTATATAGACACGCACTAAAGAAAACAGTTACAAAAAATGCACATCATCAAAAGAAAACAGTTTAAGAGAAATAAATAAAAGAACGCACAACATCGTCAATTTTGAAATTGCAAAATATGACTGAGAAATATTTCACATGCTAAATGCTGGGCCTAAGTGTAGGTGAAAAATCCCAACCACCCGTTTAGAATGCACTAGAACACATGGTCGGCCCCTCGAGACACCTTTTGTTCTTTTCAGTGACACTACTTTACCATAACAAAACAGCAATGTGAATATTTACATATGTAAATATGTACAGCTACTTACTTAAACTGTTTTGCAACTTTATTTCCTAAATTTTACAGTTGTAATTATTGTTTTTTGCCCAGTAACAAAAGACAGGAAAATATAGATAAATTGATGCTCATTGAATTTCAAACATGACCTTACCTTTGCAAGAAGGCCTCATATCTATATATTTAGGCCATTGTCTGGCATACAATATCACCATTGCAATAATGTCACATCAGCAGTAATATTGCTGTAATATATTAGCCTAACAATTTGTGGATTAGGGTTTTGTTAATGTTTAGCGTTAGACCCCGGATGGTATTATAAACTATAAAACTTAAATACAAAGCTAAATATCAAGGGTGCTGAGAGGTACCAAGTGTGGACCTTATCGTCTACATAGTGTTGAAGGAAAGTAGGTTCAGAAATAAATTGTGGAAGTACTTCTTCACAGAAAGTGTAGTTGGAATAAACCATCATTTGAGGTGGTAAAGACAAACATTGTGTGGGACATCAAGAATGCCTGGTTCTTGACCCCTTAATGACCAGCAACCTACCCTGTATGTTGCTTGTCTTTTTATGGGGATTGTGTTATTAATAGTGTGGTCTCGCTTGCAACTATTAGAAACAAGAAACTCTTAACGACTGGCGACATAGTTGGTACATCGTGGTCATTAAGGGTTTAAATTTACACATTATATTTGCCATCAGAATCTATGTTTGTGTTATTTATGTCTTTATTTGTTTAGAACACACATTCATTTTCTTTACCTCTCTCTTTTTCCTGGGCAGAACATGGGACATGAATAAAATGGACAGGTAAAGGGCAGCCGGAAACTTTAATGTTTAGGTGTACTACAGTAATCAGTGGTTGTGCTAAGCAACAATCCCCCACCCCACATTTTTTTTTGTTAGGAGTGGGATTAGGGTTAATAAAAAAATAGGCACAGGGTTTACCCATTACAGGCCAGAGAGGGTTTATATTTAACCTTTTGGGTTCTAAAGAAAGCTGCCCATATTGTATATTTCTGGTATACAAAGAGTTAAAACCTGAATTTGTTTTATTTTATATAGATAGGGGTGTTTACAAGGTCTCAGAGGTCTCAACTGAGGTCCACACCTCTATGGGCCTTATCTGGTTCTACAAACATTAGTGATGTTGATAGAGGCTCGAGAAAGGGTGGCCCATCATAGCGCCCCCCCCCCCCACCACACTACTGGAAAGCCATCATAGTTTAAGAAAAGTGTATGGATTTCCCTTTATACTATGGTGGAAGGATTTCCAAGATAGCTGTCACTGTGTTGCTATACAGAAAAACCTGCCAACATATTCATACAGGAAGACTGCATAATCTGGCACAGACTAACCAAGGAGGAAGCATTATTCATAGTCGCAGTCCCATTTTCTCCTATCTGGAAGCCATCTTAGCTTCTGCTGATGGCAAACAACCAGAATAGCGCTGTTGAAATGGGAGGTAAGGTCTAATAAAAACCACTATATATAGGATAAGTAAAATGTTCATATTGATTAAAATATATTTTTAACCCTACTTCAACAGCACATGAACAGCACAACAACAGCACTTGAAGTGACACATGTATGACATTGCCAGAGAACAGCGCCAAATACTGATCTACAATAAAAACAGCAGTGAAATGGGGAACTGTCACAAGACAGGGCTGGTCCTAGACACAACTGGGCAATTGCCCCCTGGGTATGAATTATTTTGCTATTTAAAATCACACTGAAGGATGAACTGGGTCAATGAATCATGAACTGATATAATGTGATCTGCCCTTAAGCTTCAATGTTAATAGTCATCCCATCATGTTTCAGCTTCTTTTTTTGTTTAAAAGAAGAATAAAAAAACTCCAGTTTTCTGAGAATAGAGTAAACACAACTTATATAATTAAGGGAAAACAAGATCTTAAAAAATGACACTTCCCCTTTAAAGGGACATAAAATACTAAGGCCTAGATTACAAGTAGTGCACAAACAGATTAGTGCTATTGGGCGCTAACACTGCTCAAGTTAAATTAATAGCGCTTTTTTATTTTTGCTCTCATATTACAAGTTGAAGTAATATATTAGCGATACAGTGAAAAGGCTACAATGCGCTAACATCTGTATGTTGGATAGCGAGGGTTCCCTAAATTCCTCATATAATAGATATATATTAGGGTGCTGTGCTAAATCCCTCATATAATAGATTTATATGGGGGTGCGCTAAATCCCTCATATAATAAATTTATATGGGGGTACGCTAAATCCCTCACATAATAGATTTATATGGAGGTGCGCTAAATCCCTCACATAATAGATTTATATGGGGGTGCGCTAAATCCCTCACATAATAGATTTATATGGGGGTGCGCTAAATCCCTCACAGAATAGAATTATAAGGGGGTGCACTAAATCCCTCACATAATAGATTTATATGGGGGTGTGCTAAATCCCTCATATAATAGAATTAATAGGGGGGGTGCGCTAAATCCCTCATATAATAGATTTATATGGTGGTGTGCTAAATCCCTCACATAATAGATTTATATGGGGGGTGCGCTAAATCCCTCACAGAATAGTTTTACAAGCGGGTGCACTAAATCCCTCACATAATAGATTTATATGGGGGTGCGCTAAATCCCTCACATAGTAAACTTTAAAAATAATGTTATATAATTCTGCACATAGTGCAGAATTATATAACATTATATTAGCCAAACATTATTAAAACATAATTTCCCCTATTTGTTTTTTAAAAAAAGCGCTGTTTCACAGACCCGCAGAATGATATAACAATAATATTAATATTAGCCAAACATTATTAAAACATAATTTCCCCTATTAATTTTTTTTAAAAAGGCGCTGTTTCACAGACCCACTCTCTGCTCTCTGCTGAGCGGGGTCTGTTATATTTACTCAGCGCATCGGGCCAGCTGTATAGTCACAGCCCGGCCCGACCGCGCCATAAGACTAAGTGCAGCTCGCTCCTGTCACATTAATTAATAGGGGAAATTATGTTTTAATAATGTTTGGCTAATATAATGTTATATAATTCTGCACTATGTGCAGAATTATATAACATTATCTTTAAGGTTTACTGTCCCTTTAATATGGGTGTGCGCTAAATCCCTCACATAATAGATTTATATGGGGGTACACTAAATCCCTCATATAATAGATTTATATGGGGGTGCGCTAAATCCCTCACATAATAGATTTATATGGGGGTACGCTAAATCCCTCATATAATAGATTTATATGGGGGTGCGCTAAATCCCTCACATAATAGATTTATATGGGGGTACGCTAAAATACTCTTGTTGGCCATTGCTTGAGCTCTCAGCTGATGGTGCGCTAAACCAAAGGTGCGCTATGCTGAAGGTCAAATAGTGGAATTCTTCACATACCTTTAAACTACGATTTGATCTGGAATTATAAGTTTAAAATACACGCACATGCATGCATACATATGTATGCTCACTTACACATAAACACATACAAATACACACACTTACATGCATACATATGTATGCTCACTTACACATAAACACATACAAATACACACACTTACATGCATACATATGGATGCTCACTTACACATAAACACATACAAATACACGCACATACATGTATGCTCACTTACACATAAACACATACAAATACACGCACATACTTGTATGCTCACTTACACATAAACACATACAAATACACGCACATACTTGTATGCTCACTTACACATATACACATACAAATACACACACTTACATGCATACATATGTATGCTCACTTACACATAAACACATACAAATACACACACTTACATGCATACATATGGATGCTCACTTACGCATAAACACATACAAATACACACACATACATAAACACATACAAATACACGCACATACATATACACATACAAATACACACACATACATATACACATACAAATACATGCACATACATATACACATACAAATACACACACATACATAAACACATACAAATACACACACATACATAAACACATACAAATACACGCACATACATATACACATACAAATACATGCACATACATAAACACATACAAATACACGCACATACATATACACATACAAATACACGCACATACATATACACATACAAATACATGCACATACATATACACATACAAATACACACACATACATAAACACATACAAATACACACACATACATAAACACATACAAATACACGCACATACATATACACATACAAATACATGCACATACATAAACACATACAAATACACGCACATACATATACACATACAAATACATGCACATACATAAACACATACAAATACACACACATACATATACACATACAAATACACACACATACATATACACATACAAATACATGCACATACATATACACATACAAATACACACACATACATAAACACATACAAATACACACACATACATAAACACATACAAATACATGCACATACATAAACACATACAAATACACACACATACATATACACATACAAATACATGCACATACATAAACACATACAAATACACACACATACATATACACATACAAATACACACACATACATATACACATACAAATACATGCACATACATATACACATACAAATACACACACATACATAAACACATACAAATACACACACATACATAAACACATACAAATACATGCACATACATAAACACATGCAAATACACACACATACATATACACATACAAATACATGCACATACATATACACATACAAATACACACACATACATAAACACATACAAATACACGCACATACATGTATGCTCACTTACGCATAAACACATACAAATACACGCACATACATGTATGCTCACTTACACATAAACACATACAAATACACACACATACATATACACATACAAATACATGCACATACATAAACACATACAAATACACACACATACATATACACATACAAATACATGCACATACATAAACACATACAAATACACACACATACATATACACATACAAATACATGCACATACATAAACACATACAAATACACACACATACATATACACATACAAATACATGCACATACATATACACATACAAATACACGCACATACATATACACCTTTGAGCCCTTACCAGTCCAACACCTTTTCATGTACCATATCCCCTTAAATGACTGTTGAAACATTTATTGGAATAATAAACCTTTATTTAACACTTTAAGAGATATGAAACCCAAAAACTTTTGTTTGTGATTCAGACAGAACATATCATTTTAAAAAAGTTTCCAATTTACGTCAAATGGATAACACTCTTTCAAAGCTGCATCCATATAGTGCTCCACAAAAGGGCCCGGCACCTAAGCATACATCCCTGCTTTTCAACAAAATATACCAAGAGAATGAAGAAAAATTGATAATTGAATTAAATCAGAAAGTTGTTTAAAAATGCTGCTCTATCTGAATCATGAAAGAAACATTTTGGGTTTCATATCCCTGTAAAAATATCAGTAAAATGCTTTCTTTGAATATATTACGTGTTTTTTATACATATATTCAAGCGTTAACATTTTACATCAGGTCTCCAAAAGCGATACATTTTCCAGCGCTTTTATGTATTGCGCTTGAGCACCACACATAATTCTTGTAATATGAGCAATAATAGCGCAACTTGTGCTATAAGTCACTTAAAAATGCCAGTCGCGTTAAAGGGACACAAAACCCCAAATTTTTCTTTCATGATTCAGATAGCACATGCAATTTTAAACAACTTTCCATTTTACTTATATCACTTAATTTGCTTCATTCTGTTGGTATCCTTTGTTGAAGGAGCAGCAATGCACTACTGGGAGCTAGCTGCACACATCAGGTGAGATAATCACACGAGGCATAAATGTGAAGCCACCAATCACCAGAAGCTCCAAGTACTGCATCGCTGCTCCTTAGCATACCTAGGTATACTTTTCCACACATAATATTAAGAGAACAAAGCAAATTAGATAATATAAATAAATGAGAAATTTGTTTAAAATGTTATGCTCTTTCTAAAACATGGAAGAAAATTTTTGTTTCATATGCCTAAGAGGTTAAACACATAGGTAAAGCCCAGCTTCAGAGCTGCAAGTCTTTTAGCTCCTGAGCAGGACATGTCTGGTAAAACAATCAGAAGCAGCCATCACATGACCCCCACCAGCCACTGATGGGACTTTATCTGTGCCTGATTATCTAAAGATCTCTGGGTTTGCAAGATGTTCTAAGAAATCTCACCACTACTATAAAGCCCCTGCTGGAATTCTATAAAGGCAGTTTTTGACCATGAGAACAAAGTAGTTCATTCCCCATATTTAAGTTACAATAGGGCTAAAAAAATATTTATTTAGAAATGTTATGACACAAAGAAAGGAGATATTAAAATAAAAAGACTGGGGATGGACGAATGTACTGAAAGTGTAATTCATTTGGTAGAACGAATAGTTCTATTAACAATTGAATGTTGTTAATAATAAGAAAAAACCAATAAAATTCAGTAATCGAATGTTATTTCCGGTTTTCCAGAGTTACTTTCATTTTTGAATGTTCACAATTAGATCTAATGTCCACATTCGAAATTTTGAAAGTAACATTCGATTTAACAAACACCATTCTGAAGTTCTATAGATTATGTGGTAGGGAATTTTGTAAACTGATACATAATAGATACAAATATATTCATTTAAAATTTCTATTTAGCATATTGCATAATTCGAATTTTAAATTTACAGAGAGCATTATAAATAATATTATAAATATACTGATTCTAATTTTTATTAGAAAAATTCAAATTGTATATTACATTTAAAGACTGCATTAGAAATACTATTACATTCATGTTAAAATGTCGTACAAACATTCTAAATTTGAAATGAACAAACAAATGTGTTAAGATTAATTTTATTTTTCAAATGCTGCAAAACCCGTCCCTAAATAAGACCCAGTAAAAAAAAAAACTGCATTGTTAAATCTCATTAAAAATTGTAAGGACATTTTTCTGCAAAATTCAGGTTTTACGGAGAAATAAATATATTGAAATTACACAAGAAAAAACTATAATAGAAAGGGAAAAAAACAATATAATGCACATGCACACAGTAGAGCTTGTGATAAAACTACATTGTACAAGTTAAAGATGCTTTTAAATTCCAAGTGTATTGTTTTATTTATTGTAAAATAAGTTTCGCTGTCTCTGTTCTCTGCAAGGTCTTGATGTATTTTTTAACCATGTAATGTTTTGATGTTTGTTGAGCAATGCATTGTAGCGTACTGTGGTAGCTAAGTACAAAATGAGAATTAGGAAAAAGAAACAAACAAATGTTTTGGTCGAATAATTTACAAAGTTACAATAACTGTATTTATGAGTGTGTTGATTCATAGAACATGCAGAAATAGACACAGCAAATGATGAAAACTACTGACGGGCTGCCAAGAGGAAATGCACAGTATAACTACATTTTTGCAGGTACAGATCATGTAATAGATATTTTTATAACTGGAATCTCTCAAATTTATCTAAATCTGTGATTCATTAAATCATTACATTTCCTCTTGTCATTTGTTATATGACTGCTGTAGAGCATAATTAAAATGTCCCTAGATTGCAGTCTATATTTTCTGAAAACCCTGTTAAATGGTTTTCATCACACAAAAGCTATAACAGTAAAACTATTTCTTCTCTCTATATAGAAATGTGAATATTACAGCCCCTTACTCATGCATATGGTGTCAACCAATAATGGGCTTAATTACAATGTATCCGTGATTTGCTCCCAAATACGCTTTTTTTTTATTTTGTACAAAGGGCTAGTTTCCAGTGAGGTGGTAAATATTGGAAACTGGTGGTAAAAACATTTATCTCCATTAAAGGGACAGTCAACTCAAAAAATGTTATTGTTTAAAGATAGATAATCCCTTTATTACCAATTCCCCAGTTTTGCACAGAAAACAGGGTTATACTAATACACTTTTTACCTCTGTGATTACCTTGTATCTAAGCCTCTTCTGACAGCCCCATGATCACATGACTTTTTATTTATTATCTTTTGACTTGCATTTAAGCCAATAAGTGCTGTGTTGTGCACAACCCACGGGCGTGAGCACAATGTTATCTATATGACTCACATGAACTAGCACTCCCCTGTTGTCAAAAGCTAATAAAAAAGCATGTGATTATGGGGCTGTCTTTAGTGACATAAAACAGACAGAAATGTACAGATTTAAAGGCTATTAAGGGGTTGTGCAAAGCTTGGCAATGGGTAGTAAAGGTATTATCTATCTTTCTAAACAATAACAATTTTTGTGTTGACTGTCCCTTTAAAGTCTGTGGAGAATTTTTATGTTACCACTATTTTTTATATTTTATCACCTAAATGGAAACTAGGTGCAAATTGGTAGCCAAGTTCCTTGAGTGATCTCAATGCTATGTGGTTTTGTTTGTTAAAAACCCTCTTCCTCAAGTGCGTTTTCAAGCGAAAAGTTCCAATAAAGGACTTTTAGTGCGTTAAGTCCCTCTTTTCGAAATAGAAACTGGGAGGTCTCCATAAACTGACATATATGATGTTAAAAAATAAAAAAGGTAAAATCCTTTTAAAATGAGGAATACTACAGATCTCAATGATTTCTTTAACCTACTGCTTAGTGCTTTTTGTATTACAACAATGAAACAGACTGTTTAATATCTCCATAAATTTGTGTTTGTCTGAAACAAGAGATAACTAACAAAATAAAACAAAAACATACAAAATAATCTAATGTTTAAACACAATCACAAAAAACAATGAATAGCTAACAGTACCATTAGTCTGTAATTTGTTTCTTAACAACAGGACATTAAAATATGAAAGTGAAACATGATTTACTTTACTTATTTGTTACATAGGTTGCTGTGTGTATTAGACCCTTATTCCTTTACTGCATGTTTTACTAATACAGAGATGCATTAGTTCAGTCATCTGGTGCATACATTACCTTTCCACAAAGAAGAAAAAAAAAACAGATAGTTAAGAGCCCAGGCTTCTCACAGCATCCCCAGGAGAATGTGATTATGTGACGGGTGACGATCTCTTCGCCTCTGAAAGAATAAGAAAAAAGGAACAATTCAGTATTCTTTTCGTGGGGCCATCAATGCTCTCACGGCCAAGCACAATGAGTGTCATGTCCTGTCTCAATTGCCTGATTGTACCAGTGATGAGGACAGCATGGCAGAGCAATACGGCCTGTGAATGAGCAACATTATGGGCTTGTCCGCAGCTAGCGCAGTTGTAACCTGATGGAAGCTGGCCCGGACAAAGCACAATAAAACAAGGCAATCTGAAATAAAGTTTAATGTGTGAAACAGGCTGCTGGACTCTCATGAGTACATCAAGATATTGTTCTTTACATCATACAAATGTTCATGACATAACAGAGAATTGTACATGTATTAATGCACAAAGGGGTTAAACACACAGTTGAAGTTAGTCCAGGAGTGGCAATTCACTTTAGGATAAGATACATTTTTAATGTACTATCTCTGAGATAGTACAGAGGCAATTTTTGAGTATCATGTTTCTTTAACATTTCTTAAGTCAGAAAACACTTCCCAGTTGACTTTGATGATCAAATTTACCGCTTTCTCTTGGCATACGTAACTCCTTTACAGGACTTCATACTGAGGTAGGCTCAAAGCATACAAGTGTCTCTATCTAGCTGCAGTGTTTGCAATCATTTTTTGTAGCAATTTAATTTAAATATTTTTGTTTTTATATTGGAAGTTCTTTTTTAAAGCTCAGGGGATTGTCTAGGGCGCTCTAACATTTGTATGTTGAATAGTACAGGTGCGCTGAATCCCTTGCAATATGCAGTAAAGACTTCTGTGGGGGCTGTCAGTAAAATTCATGTTGGATATTCCTTGGGGCCCTAAACTTACAACACAACTTGCAATACAACCTCAGTGAGCACACTAAGGCCTCTAGTTATCAAGCCGTCAACCTCAAATACGCTGGAATTCCACAGCGTATTTGTGGCGAGGCTGATTCGCCTAAGTTATCAAGCCCTACAGACCGGCAAAAGTAGAATTTAGTGACGTAAGCTTCGATCCGCCGGACTCAGCACAATCTGACTACTTTTGCTAGTTATCAAATGACTAGCAGGTATGCTCGGCACTTTTCCAGCCCAGCGTACCTGGTTTTCAATCCGCTGCCCTGGAGGCAGCGGATCCCATAGGAGTATGACCATAGCGAAAGTTCATGTTCACTGCTGCCCGACATCCCATTGATTCCTATGGGAGCTGTCTACACCTAACACCCTAACATGTACCCCGAGTCTAAACACCCCTAATCTGCCCCCCTACTCCGCCGCGACATATATTACACATTCTAACCCCTAAACCGCCGCTCCCGGAGCCCACCGCCACTCTAATAAACTTTTTAACCCCTTAAGCGCCGCTCCCGGACCCCGCCGCAACTATAATAAATATATTAACCCCTAAACCGCCGCTCCCGGACCCCGCCGCAACTATAATAAATATGTTAACCCCTAAACCGCCGCTCCAGGACCCCACCGCCACCTACATAATACCTATTAACCCCTATCCTGCTCCCCTACACCGCCGCCACCTATAATAAATGTATTAACCCCTATCCTGCCCCCCCAACACCGCCACCACTATAATAAAATTATTAACCCCTAAACCTAAGTCTAACCCTAACCCTAACACCCCCTAACTTAAATATTAAAGGGACACTGTACCCAAAAATTTTCTTTTTTGATTCATATAGAGCATGCAATTTTAAGCAACTTTCTAATTTACTCCTATTATCAATTTTTCTTCGTTCTCTTGCTATCTTTATATGAAAAAGAAGGGATCTAAGCTTTTTTCTTGGTTTAGAACTCTGGACAGCAGTTTTTGATTGGTGGATGAATTTATCCACCAATCAGCAAGGACAACCTAGGTTGTTCACCAAAAATGGGCCGGCATCTAAACTTACATTCTTGCATTTCAAATAAAGATACCAAGAGAATAAAGAACATTTGATAATAGGAGTAAATTAGAAAGTTGCTTAAAATTGCATGCTCTATCTGAATCACGAAAGAAATTTTTTGGGTACAGTGTCCCTTTAATTAAATACATCTAAATAAATATTATTCTTATTAACTAAATTATTCCTATTTAAAACTAAATACTTACCTTTAAAATAAACCCTAATATAGCTACAATCTAACTAATAATTATATTGTAGCTATTTTAGGATTTATTGTTATTTTACAGGGAAATTTCAATTTATTTTAACTAGGTACAAAAGCTATTAAATAGTTATTAACTATTTAATAGCTACCTAGATAAAATAAAGTCAAATTTACCTGTACAATAAAAACTAACCTAAGTTACAATTACACCTAACACTACACTATCATTAAATAAATGATTGCAATTTAAAAATAAATACTTACCTGTAAAATAAACCCTAAGATAGCTACAATGTAATTAATAACTACATTGTAGCTATCTTAGGATTTATATTTATTTTACAGGTAACTTTGTATTTAACTTAAGTTACAATTAAACCTAACACTACACTATCATTAAATAAATTAAATTAATTAACTACAAATACCTACAATTAAATACAATTAAATAAACTAACTAAAGTACAAAAAATTAAAAAAAAACTAAGTTACAAAAAATAAAAAAATATTACAAGATTTTTAATCTAATTACACCTAATCTAAGACGCCTAATAAAATAACAAAGCCCCCCAAAATAAAAAAATGCCCTACCCTATTCTAAATTACAAAAGTTAACAGCTCTATAACCTTACCAGCCCTTAAAAGGGCCTTTTGCGGGGAATGCCCCAAAGTAATCAGCTCTTTTGCATGTAAAAAAAATACATCCCCCCCAACATTAAAATCCACCACCCACATACCCCTAACTCTAACCCACCCAAACCCCCCTTAAAAAAACTAACACTAACCCCTGAAGATCTCCCTACCTTGAGTCGTCTTCAGCCAGCCGACCACCGATGGAACAGAAGAGGACATCCGCAGTGGCCGAAGTCATCATCCAAGGGGCGCTGAAGAGGTCTTCCATCCGATAGAAGTCTTCATCCATGCGGCATCTTCAATCTTCATCCATCCGGAGTGGAGCGGAGCCTTCTTCAAACGAGCCGACGAGGAGCCATCCTCTTCCAACAACGCCTACCCGACGAATGGATATTCCTTTAAGTGACGTCATCCAAGATGGCGTCCCTCAAATTCCGATTGGCTGATAGGATTCTATCAGCCAATTGGAATTAAGGTAGGAAAAATCTGATTCAAGTTCAATCCGATTGGCTGATCCAATCAGCCAATCAGATTGAGCTTGCATTCTATTGGCTGTTCCGATCAGCCAATAGAATGCGAGCTCAATCTGATTGGCTGATTGCATCAGCCAATCC
This sequence comes from Bombina bombina, assembly GCF_027579735.1. NCBI lineage: Eukaryota > Metazoa > Chordata > Amphibia > Anura > Bombinatoridae > Bombina > Bombina bombina. The sequence goes on along the minus strand of NC_069503.1, from coordinate 160,732,560 downwards.
GATTTTTGCTACCTTAAATCCAATCGGAATTCGAGGGACGCCATCTTGGATATGACGTCACTTGAGTGATAACTATCTCAGTCCGCTGCTCATCGCCCCGTACTTGGTGTGTGGCTTTTTGACAGCTTTTTTGATAACTTTGGCGAGCGTATTCAGGTCTGTGGCGGCGATGTGAGGCGAGCTTAGGCGGGCGTATTGGGGCCGTCAAAGGCAGGTAAGTAGACACGTTGATAACTAGAGGCCTAATAGCGCTCCCTGTTTTATCCAATAAAAATATAGGGCACAATAAAAAAAGTTTTGGTTGCGTTAAGAGGCTTTGGTTAAAATATTTAACCGTTTACTTGTAGTTAAAGATTGTGTGTTATTCTTTGCACAAGATCACGCAATAGATAGCGCACCTTGCAATATCGATCGGGTGCATAATGCTTAATACACATGACTCTCCTGAGCCTACCTAAGTATGTTATCATGGAAAGGAACTTTGTTAAAAGGATACCAAAAGAAAGAGGAAATTTGATTATAGAAATAAATTGAATTTTATTTTATTGCATCCTCTGTCCAAATTAGGAAAGTTTAATTTTGACTTCTGTATCTCTTTAATGAAATTTTATCCATCTCAGTCAGCAGGTGAATGAATATTAGAAATACAATAAAAACAAAATTATATATATGCCTCAAATGAGCAATAATTTAGCTAGACATGCGCCTTTGGGGCCGAATTATCAAGCTCCGAATGGAGTTGATGCCCAATGTTTATGGCGAGCCTGAACAGAAGTTATGAAGCAGCGGTCTAAAGACCACTGCTCCTTAACTTGTCCGTCTGCTCTGAGGTGGAGGACAGAAATCAACCCGATCGAATACGATCGGGTTGATTGACAACCCCTGCTAGCGGCCAATTGGTGAACTGCTTGTGCAATGATAAATGCCGACAGCGTATGCTAGTAATATTAGAATATTTTTTATTGTTCAGCAAAAGAGGGCTTGGGGTGGATAAACCTACTTTAGACAATAATTAAAAGCTGTAAATTTGGACTTAAAGGGGGCAAAAAATGAAATGCCCCTCTAGTACTTTCCTCTGCTCACAAAATGTGTGCATCCATGAACAATGGCTCCTGATTGGTCACACCCACTCCCAGCCAATCCAGTACCTTTGGCATTTTCCAACGTTGGATCTCCAATATTCTAGTTAGTGTACTTATTTGTATACACTTACAGCGTCAACTTTTAAATGTACAGATATTTATGCTCCTTTATTAGGGTCTTAATGTTAAAAAATGGGAGCCAAAAATTTTTAAAAAATAAAAATACTTTTTAAATTAGATAACATACTCCAATAATTGAAGGCAAGTTTACATTGAACATGATCCATGGGGGTCGATTTATGAAGCAGCGGATGCTGCTTCCGACCCACTCCACTTCCGGTCCACCTGAAGCAGAAGTTAAGAAGCAGCGGTCATAAGACCGCTGCTCCTTAACTCATCCGCCAGCAATCAGCTGGCGGATCAGATACGATTGGGTTGATTGACACCCCCTGCTAGCAGCCGATTGGCCATGAATCTGCAGGGGGTGGTATTGCACCAGTAGTTCACCAGAAATGCTGGTGCAATGATAAATGTCGATAGCGTACGCTGTCGGCATTTATCAATGTGTGGCGGACATGATCCACTACAGCGGATCATGTCCGCTCGCACATTGGTAAATCGGCCTCTTGGCATCAAAAATTCAGGACATACATGATCAAGAAGGCTTTGATCCTAAAGCTGGCAATAGCCATTTATTCTGAAAGCCTTGGCTGGGAACTATCTCACACAGATTTTATAAATAAAATAAAAATATTCATATAAATATTAATTTATTATATTTATAAGGGTTAAAAGGTATATGGTATATGACAAGGTGTTTGAATTGAAAGGGCTAAATATATCTATATACATATATATTAATGTCTAAATATGTGTATGTGTGTTTATATACATATGTATATGTGTATATGTATACATGTGTGTTTATATGTGTATATATGTATATACACATGTATACACAAATATACTTATGTATATATACTTAGAGATCTTTTAATTCAATTTCTGTATATATCTGTATATTTATCTAAACCTGTATATATTCATAAAGATATTTAGATATAGATATATATTTTATGACAAAACATCATATATATATATATATATATATATATATAAATATCTATAAATAAAAAGGACTCAAATATTTATTACTCACTTGGGGTTAGCGCTGTAGGTATAATGCAGTGTCGGGTTAGTGCGCAAGCAAAAGGTGTTAGGTTTTTTAAAGTTGTGCTCTCCCTTGAATTCTATAAGTGGAAAATAAGTTAGCATGGTCACAATATCCGAAGTCGACTTTCGTTTGCACGCAAATAATTTATTTTCAACTTGTAATAAGCACTAAAAGTTTACACACAATAAAAGTTTACTTCTGGTGTTTACGCATGTGCGAAAACACTAAATAGCACGCCACTTGTTATCTAGCCCTATATGTATAACAGTAATACTGTAAACATGGTTGCTATATAGAGAACAATACACGTGCACACTCTTGAACCTGTCTCAACATGTTATCATGGAAAGGAGCTCATTTTTAACAAAGCATACAGGAGATAGAGATTCATAATAAATAAAAAATAAAATAAAATTCCAAAGTAACAGTACTGAACAGAGCACAGCACCGAAGCTACGAGGGTGATACCACTAAACTATAAATAAATATACCTCATTCTTGGATATATATCCATAAGATCCTTATTTCCATATTGAAAGGGGGATTATTTCTCAAATATAGATACATTTTCCCTCACAAGTACACACATATGCAATACCGCAACCAAATAAAAAGTACAGTACATTTTGGTACAAAACAGTCTTCTGTACTGACAGTGAGCCTCAAGAGAATCCAAATGCATCTGTTTACAATGTGTTTGGATGGGAAACATAAATACAGGCATAGTCATTGTATCTGCAATTCCCAGAGGTAGCTCAACGCAAATTAAGAGGTCAAAGAACCCAACAGTTCCATTTCTATCTTGAGAAAATATTTTAAAATATGTTTGGATTAACGATATCCATCTGGCGTAACTGGACGTTAATGAGAGCTATTCAATTGTCAGTAATTAAAGAGAGTTTATTCATAGTAAAAATGCCATCAATGGGAACAAATATGTTTTACCCAATTGTCTGTGTCTTATGGGAAAAATGACTAGTTTCCATTAAATGACCCCCAGAAGATTCCTACTACAAAAACAATGAGATATGCTTGAGGATAATATTGAGATACAATATGAAGAAAGAGATTAGAGATGTTTTTGTTGTTTAAAACTATGGGAAATAAAAACATATTTATAATTAGTTCTAAGTAAAAATAAAATATTTCTGCCTCTGAACAAAAAGTCTATAATTAACTAATACTAAAAAGAATATGTATGAGAATTGTTATGTACAATTATGTTGTTTGTATCCAATACAGTCCAATCCAATTTTATTGTATAAAAGATAGATAATCCCTTTATTACCCATTCCCCAGTTTTGCATAACCAACAAAGTTATATTAATATACTTTTTATGTATGTGATTATCTTGTATATAAGCATCTGCAGACTGCCCCTTTATTTCAGTTCTTTTGACAGACTTGAATTTTAGCCAATCAGTGCTGACTTATAAATAACTCCATGAGAGTGACCACTTTGTTATCTATATGACACACATTAACTAGCACTGTCTAGCTGTAAAAATCTGACAAAATGCACTGAGATAAGAGGAGGTCTTCAAGGTCTTATAAATTAGCATATGAGCTTACCTAGGTTTAGCTTTCAACAAAGAATACCAAATGAACAAATTAAATTTTTTGATAAAGAAAATTGGAAAGTTGTTTAAATCTGAATCATGAAAGGGTAATTTTGACTAGACTGTCCCTTTAATAAACATTTTATTTCTTTAAATAAAAAGTTAAAAGTAAACTTTTAAACTATGAAACATATACTGTACCCAAACTGAATATGCGAATCTAAATGTTCATTAATGGGACATGAAACTCAACACTTTTTCTTTCAAGACTGAGATACAATTTTAATTTATAATTTACTTTTATGATCAAATTTTTGTTGTTTTCTTGGTGTATTTTGTTAAAAAACAGGGATGTAAGCTCAGGAGTGTGCAATTGTCTGTAGCATTATATGGCATTAGTTTTGCACGAGCACTAGATGGCAGAACTATTTCCTGTATTGTATTGCGCCAGATGCCTACTTAGGTATCTCCTCAATAAAGAATATCATGGGAATAAAGCAAATTTGATAATAGAAGTAAATTGAAGTAAATATTCTATGCATTGTCTGAATCACAAAAGAACATTCTTGGGTTTTATATCCCTTTAATTACTCATATGTCATGTATGTGTCTTTTGCTTCTGTAAAAGTCTCAGAAAAGAGTCAGAAATATTCACAGTAAGGGGCATATTTATCAAAGTGCGGGCGGACGATACGATGTAGTGTATCATATCCGCTGCACATCGATAAATGCCTACAGCATTTATCATTGCACCAGCAGTTCTGGTGAACTGCTTGTGCAATACCGCCCCCTGCAGAATCGCGGCCGCTAGCAGGGGGTGTCAATCAACCCGATCGCATTCGATTGGGTTGATTTCTGTCCACTGCCTCAGAGCAGGCGGACAAGTTATGGAGTCTTTAGACCGCTGCTTCATAACTTCAGTTTGGCTCGCCAGAAACAAGGGGCATCAAGCTCCATTTGGAGCTTGATAATTCGCCCCCCATATGTCTGTAGCAGAAGAAACACAACAAATTCAACAACTGTACCAACTAATACCACACATTTCTTCTGCTTTTAATTCTCATAAATTCACAGAAAATGAAGGGCTAGATTACAAGTGGAGCTCTGTTTAATGCTCCTGCTCGAGCGTTAACAGCGCTAGAAGTAAGCTTTTTGTGCGCATCCGGTTGCGCTCGTATTATGAGTTGAAAGCAAGCTGTTTCGCTCGCGCGCTAACCTATTCCCCCATAGAATTCAATGAAGCAAAAAAGTTAGAAAAAAAACTAACACCTTACGCGCACAAACACAATCCCATATTCCCAAGTGCACTAAACCGACATGAAAATGTGAATATTTCACATTCCAATGTTCTTCACATAGAAGAAAGTGTTCTATTTATTTATAAATAAATATTTTGACATATATTAAAAGGTATTTTGGTACAATATATATCTATACCTATATTTATACATGATTATATATAGGTATAGATATATACAGATATTTATACAGATATATATAGGAATATCTATTTTAAAAAAAAGAACATATTATGCTATGTGCAGAACATTGGAATGTGAAATATTTACAGTAAATACATAGTTAAAACCTTTATTAAAAATTTATATTGCATAAATATTATTTTTCATGTTTTCATCTACTTGACTGCAAAAGGCTCCAATGCACTTATATATATATGTCTATATATGTATACATATGTATTTATCTTCTTATTTTTATTATTATCAGGTATTTGTAGAGCGCAGCGCTATGAACATAGGTGGTATATAAAAACCATTACAGGGATCAAATGGGTAGAGGGTAGTGCCAAGAGTTGCACTGTTGTAGTCGGCTCTTATGAAGGTGGACTACAAACAGCTGGGCTCATAGGCTAACATGCTATGGGGTTTAAGAGGATAGCAGTGGAGATAGGAAAGTTAGTGTAGGTTGTATGCATCCCTGAATAGTAGAGTCTTCAGGGAGCACTTGAAGCTTTTAAAACTAGGGGAGAGTCTTGTGGAGCAAGGCAGAGAGTTCCATAAGATGGGAACCAGTCTGGAGAAATCTTGTAAATGGGAATGTGAGGAGGTAACAAGAGAGGAGGAGTGTAGGAGATCATGAGCAGAGCGAAGGGGTCGGGAGGGAGAGTATCTGGAGGTCTGAGATGTAGGGGGGGAGCAATGCAATTGAGGGCTTTATAAGTCAGAGTGAGAAGAGAAGTTTAATCCTGGAGGCAAGAGGAAGCCAGTGAAGGGATTGGCAGAGAGGTGCGGCAGATGAAGAGCGACGTGTAAGGAAGATGAGCCTGGCAGAGGCATTCATTATGGATTGTAAAGGCACTATGCGGCAGCTAGGGAGACCAGAGAGGATGGAGTTGCAGTAGTCGAGGCGGGAAAGGATGAGAGAGTGGATTGAAATCTTAGTTGTGTCTTGTGTAAGGAAATGTCTGATTTTAGCAATGTTTTTAAGGTGGAAGTGACAGGCTTTAGCCAAGGGCTGAATGTGAGGAGTGAAAGAAAGATCTGAGTCAAGTGTGACCCCAAGACATCGGGCATGTGAGGTTGGGGTAATGATGGGGTTATCAACAGTAAAAGAGACATGGGGTGTGGAGATTTTGGAAGAAGGGGGGAAAATAAGGAGCTCAGTTTTGGAGAGATTTAGCTTGAGGTAGTGAGAGGACATCCAAGATGATATATGAGAGAGACAGTTAGTGACATGGGTTAGCAAGGAAGGAGATAGTTCTGGTGCAGAGAGGTAGATTTGGGTATAGTCGGCATACAGATGATAGTGAAACCCGTGGGACTTTATTAAGGAACCTAATGAGGAAGTGTAGATTGAGAAGAGAAGGGGACCGAGGACAGAGCCTTGTGGTACCCCAACAGAAATAGGTAACGGGGCAGAGGATGCCCCAGAGAAGGCTACACTAAAGGTATGGTTAGACAGATAGGAAGAGAACCAAGAGAGAGCTGTGTCGCAGATGCCGAAGGATTGGAGGGTATGGAGAAAAAGAGGGTGGTTGACAGTATCAAAGGCTGCTGACAGATCAAGGAGGATAAGTAGAGAGAAGTGGCCTTTGGATTTTGCTGTAAGTAGGTCATTAGTAACCTTAACAATTGCTGTCTCTGTTGAGTGAAGGGGGCGAAATCCAGATTGCAGTGGATCAAGGAGGGAGTTTAATGTAAGGAAATGGGATAGACGTGCAAATACTAGTTTTTCAAGAAGCTTTGAGGCAAGAGGGAGTAGGGAAATAGAGCAATAGTTGGATAGGGAGGTTGGATCTAGAGAAGTTTTTTTGAGGATAGGTGTGACTAAGAGATGTGGGAACTATACAAGTGATGAGGGAGAGGTTGAAGATGTGTGTGAGTAAATTTATGGCTATGTGGGTTTTGGACGATTGTGAGCTTTTGAGGGGGTGGGAGACCGGTAGTGTATTGAGAACTGATTTCATTTCTGATGGAGTCGATTTTGTTGTTGAAGTAGCTTGCAAAATCTTGAGCTGAGAGAAAAGTTGTGGTTGGAGGTGGGGGTGGGCGGAGAAGAGTATTGCAAGTGGAGAACAGATGTTTTGGGTTTGAAGAAAGAGTAGAGATAAGAGTGGAGAAGTAATGTTGCTTATATAGATTATGGGCAGAATAGTAAGAGTTCAAGATGAATTTATAGTGAAGAAAGTCAGCAGAACTCCGAGATTTCCTCTAGTCTCACTCAGCAGTACGGGAATATTTACGTAGGTACCATGTCAGAAGAGTATGCCAGGGCTGAGGATTAGTGTATGTTTTCCGAGCTATGGTAGGTGGGGCCAGATTATCAAGGACCAATGTAAGGGTGGAGTTATAGTGGTAGATAGATTCATCAGGACAGGGAAAAGAGGGGATAGAAGAGAGAAGAGACTTCCAGGAAGAGGCGGAGCAAGCAGGATGCTTGCGATTTCGCGCTTCTTCCCCGAGTTCGAGCATCAGCTGTTAGGCGCAGTAATCCTTGGCCGCTACAAGCAGGCGACCCGGATAGTTTGCGGATTGCAGGAGCAGTCAGTGCCTAGAAGTCAGCCACAGTCAGGCTCCTGAAAGTGGAGCAACTTCATTGTTTGCTGTAATCTGGGGTAACATAGTGCCTAAGTTACCGAGTAGGCGGTGGAACCCTAACAGCAGAGTAAAATCGTAGAGGCGGCAGCAGGCTGGGACTGAGGAGATAGTTCGTGGCAAGTACTGGCTGGGGTCGGATCCTGGAACAGCGCTGTGGGCCTCTGTTAAAACGCTGATAAACCCCCCCCCCTGGACGATCTGGTGCTGGGCTACTCCAAGGAGGTATGTTTTCCCTCGCAAGGTGAGCGGGGTAGTTACTGAAGGCCCCTTTTACGGCGGACTCCTTTTGGACACACAGCGGATATCAAGGTACTGTTCAAAATTATCAAAACTAAGTAAAATAAAAAGGGACAGAAAGGAAAGGGGGGGGGGAGAGAAGAGACTGTTCATAATATCCCTGAAGTGAGGCCCACAACAAGGGAAGCAGGCAAGCCAGTGATATGGAGGAGTAAAAAAAAAGGGCAAGCTGCAGCCTGAGAAATGGAATTGTATTTGTATTTGAGCAGCTGGGAAGGTCCCTAATTGTTTTGCTGGATTAAAGAGGCTGAGACACAGAAAGAGGAAAGGAATAATAGTTTTTAAAGCATCAACCACTGGCGTTACAAGTGTTGTGATACACTCCCATAACCCTCACGGGTAGGAGTACAAAATAAAACTCCCATAACCTACGGGTAGGAGTTAAGAAGCTAGAGAGGCCTAAAAAGCTGATATCCAGTATACTGTCATTCAGAGAAATACCATTATATAACAGTTTGCTGGGACTACCGGTACCCCTACTGATTGCAGATAATAAAAGAAGCAGAACTTAAGAAGTTACATTTCTCTGCAGAGCCAAGTGTGTTGGAAATTCAGTGACAGGGGGGCTCAATCTGGAAAAGAAGGAGAGAGGGAGAACCAAAAGAAGGAAGAAAAGAGGGACTTTGTATTTTTATGTTATTGTGGTTTCTCTCATATCTCTTTTCCCCAACTTTGGATATTCCTGCTACAAGGGGGAAACAAAAAAGTTATACTGAAACATAACAACTTTGAGTTACTGATTATGTTAAACGCATAATGGCGTGTGCATAAATGGTAACAGATAACAACATATATGAGAATGAGATACTTTGTAATTTGGTTGAATACCACTTTTTGTAAACATTGTTTGAATTAGGTTGTGTGTAAAGCAAAGTTTGAATAGTGCTAGACTGTTTTGTATAGCCTAATTGGGGAAGCTGTTCAGATGCTAAAGTCTACTTAGGTAGGAATACAGAGAGATCTATCAGGGAAGCACTTAATTTGTCTAAGTATACTTAGGACGAAACATAGAGTGATCTATCTGTACTGTCACTAAAGCATCAGAGCTTAAGAGGCAAGTCCTAGAGTGGGTGACAGAAACGATTGTATAAGTGTGATAACACAGAAATATTTTAAAGAATTTTTTCTTCTTTTCCTAGCCTTAAATCATAGTTAGAGCTTAATCAGCAAAGGGAGAATCTAAGACTATATTATTGTTTAATTGGGCACAAGTCTCGGAGACAGGCCGTATTCACTTAAATATCACTTAGCTTCACTTAAATTCACTAAAGGTATATACACAAGAGTTGAACAAAATGTATTTATAGTTATAAGGTAGATGCTCTGGTAAATTCAGAGCCATATTTTTGCTGCACTTTTTTTTTTTTTTTCCTCTCACAATTTCACATATTTATTTTTTTTCTTTTTTTTTCTTTTTCTTTTCTCTTTTTTCAAACACTGATTTGCACTTGCTCCCGCAAAATTAATAATACACTCTGATGGATAAATATATAGCGACCTCTAAAGGGAGCTCTCCAGCTATGCCGCCGAGACATAGAGAAAAAAAGAATAACCCTAAAAATATAGAGGTAGGACCTGACACATTACAAGTAGACACTGAGACCCAGCCACTCACAAACAACACAGCTGAGATAGTAGCACAAATATCTAAGGTGTTTACACTACAGTTAGATGCTCTAAAAGTGGAGATTAAACATGATATCAACTCCTTGTCATCTGAAGTTAGGCAGTTTACTGCGAGAATAGAAGAGGTAGAGAATAGGGTCTCAGATCTAGAAGATAGAATGTCCCAGATGGAGCAGTCTAACTCAAGAATGCAAGTTAACATAGACACTATGCAGAGAAAAGTAGAAGATTTAGAAGACAGGGCACGACGAAATAATATTAGAATCATTGGGGTCCCTGAGAATGCTGATTTTAAAGATTTGGTTCACTTTATTACTAATACACTTCCTAAAGCTTTGAACATGTACTCAGAATCTCAACCCCTACAAATTGAAAGAATACACAGAATGGGGATAAGCCATAGAAATCCAGATGGCACGCTACATCCGAGGCCTATAATTGTCAAATTATTAAAATTTACAGATAAAGTTAATATGATGAGGAATTATAGGAAAACATTCCCAGTTGTGATAGAACAAAATAAAATAATGTTATTCCAAGATTTCTCGGCAGAGACCTCAGCCAAAAGGAGATTAATGTCACCCTTCTGTTCTAAGCTGATTAAAGCAAATTTCAATGTCAGATTAGTATACCCGGCTAAGCTAATTATATTAATAGATGGGGAACCTAAGACACTTGAAACCCCCCAGGAAGCGAGAACATTTTGCAGAGACAAAGGGATAGAGTAATATAGTATAGATGGAGTACAAGTGGACGCCATAATATATAATGTATGTATTTTTGTCTAACTTATAAGAAGAGGGTAGCCAAGTACATGACAGGAAAATTTTCTAGTGGGGCCCGGTTTAATAATATACTTCTGAAGCAGCATTTTAGTACTTATAAGATAAAAAGGAGCATAAGGGGGGATAAACTAAGGAAGTATAGATTCAATAGAAGGGGAACTGGAGGGTTGCTGAATTGCCATATAAGGAGGGTAGTGAACTACACAAACGGAAGGCTTGCTAGACAGATTTTATTTGAACAATGGTTGTTGATGTTTTATTTTTATATGTGCAGGATGTTTTATCCTATTGGTAATATGAAGATGATATTTCTTAGACTATATAGGGAGGGGGGAGGGGAGTGCTTATATTTTTTTTTTTTTTTTCCTTTCTCTTTTTCTCTCTCGCAATCCCTTTCAACTATTCAAAACTAGTATGTAATAATGAGTATTAATCTAACTAATTTAGTGTAAGTAGAGTAAAATGAGTGAGAATTTAAAAATAGCCTCATGGAATGTGGGCGGTGTATCATCTCCAATAAAACAAAAATCAATTATTAAGCTACTAGGAACATATAAACTACACATAGCGATGTTACAAGAGACACACTTGTCTGAGAAAGAAGCAAATAAATTAAAGACTAGATGGGTAGGAGAGGTAATCTCGTCTGACTATGATAATAGGAAAAATGGAGTAGCAATATTAATAAATAAGGTATTAACATATAAAATAATTAAAAAAATAATAGATCCGTTAGGTAGATTCCTGATTGTTCATATTGAAATCGACAGAAAGCTGTTTATTTTATGTAACTTATATGGACCAAATAAGGTAGATCGGCAATTTTGGGATACCCTAGCAGGAAAATTAATGATATATAGAGATCAAGAGCTGATTATTGGAGGGGATTTCAATTTGGTATTCTCACCTAATCTAGATAGGTTAAATAATAAATGTAGGGCTAGAAGAGACAGAGAAACACGAATCCTATATACATTCTGTCATAAAACTGGAACAAAAGATATTTGGAGGCTCCAAAATCCTAATAATAGAACCTTTACGTGTATGTCCAAATCACACCAGACATTCTCGAGGATCGATATGTTCCTAATAGCTGATATGATGACGGGAAAGAAAGTAAGGGCAGAAATTGGTGATATAAAGATATCAGATCACGCGGTAATCTTTTTAGATTTAGAATTAAAAACCTATCAAAAACAAACTAATAATGATGTATTTTTTCCCAGATATTTGGCAAAAAATATTGCGTTCCAGAATTGGCTGAAGAGCAGATGGCAGGAATACGCTTTGCATAATAGGTCATATGAAAATAAGGCTGAAATATTTTGGGAATGTGGCAAAGCGGTATTAAGAGGAGAGGTGAAGGCATATCTTTGTAAAACTAAAAAAAAAATAAACAGCAGGAAGAACAGCTCTCCAATGCAGTAAGGAATAGTTTTAACTGCTATACAGCCCAGCCAGGGAGAGTGCTCTGGGAGAAATATATAAAGTTAAAGTCCCAGAGAGATTTACGCATAAAACAAAACACGATACAGGAAGAAATGCGTTTAAAATCACTATATGGTGGCTTTAGGGGAAGATCAGCTAAATACTTAGCTTCTATAACTAAAAGCAGAGTCAAAAACAATATAGGAGCAATTAAACAGGAATCATTTAGAACCACTACAAATAAAGAGATACAGAAGGTTTTTGTAGATTTTTTTAAGAACCTGTATACAGCAGAGACATTTAATCCAGAGGTTAAAAATAAATTCTGGGAAAAAGTAAAATTACCTAAATTATCACAGGATATAATGGAAAGTATCAATACTCCAATTTCACTTGATGAAATTGAACAAGGGATAAAAAACCTTAAAGGTAATAAAGCTCCAGGGCCGGACAGACTACCGGCGGAATTCTATCAAATACTAGTAGAAGAAGTGACCCCAGTTTTATATAATGTATACAATAGCTATTTTTTACATCAGAAGCAATGCTCCTCCGGCTTTGCCGCGTCCAACATCTCACTTATCCTTAAAAAAGATAAAGACCCAGAAAACCCAGCATCTTACCGCCCGATTGCATTATTGAACATAGATTATAAATTACTGACTTCTATAATTGCTAACCGCTTAAAACCATTCATATCAGAAATTATTCATGATAATCAAACCGGATTTATGCCCGGGAGAAATCCTGTCAAAAACATCCGTAAAACAATGTTGATAATAGAATATATGCAAAATAAAACTAAGAAAGAGATAGGTCGTGGGATGTTGGACGCGGCAATCTTAGCTGTTGATGCTGAGAAAGCCTTTGATTATATCAGCTGGGATCATTTATTCACTACATTAGAAAAATTTGGCTTTAAAGACAATATCATAAATTTAATAAAAATCTTATACAAGAACCCAATGTCAGCGGTAATAGTTAATGGATTAACGTCGGATAAGTTCGGGCTACAAAGAGGGACGCGACAGGGTTGCCCCCTATCCCCCCTGCTATTTAATCTATCAATAGAACCATTTGCAATTCGTTTAAGAGACTGCCTGGCAGGAATCCAGATTGGTGATCAAAAAATGGTACTTTCTCTCTATGCAGATGACCTTTTAGTATATTTAAGTAATATCGAAAAAACATTACCAATATTATTGTCAGAAACGCAGGTATTTAGCGAGATATCAGGCTATAAGATTAATTATGGGAAATCAGAGTTGCTATGGTTAAAAAAGCCCTTGAATTTTAAAGGGCCATTACCTTTTAAAGAAAAAGCACAGATTAAGTATTTAGGTATTGTATTGTCTAAATATATGACGGAGTGTTAAAAATTAAACTACCCTAGAATTTTTAGGGAATGCCAAAGAAAATTATTAATGTGGTCTAATCTTCCTATATCTATAACAGCTAGAATAATGTTAATCAAATCTGTGATATTTCCCAAAATTCTATACTTATGTCAGAATATTCCAATACTATTATATAAAAAAGACATTAGAGATTTTAATAAACAATGTACCCAATTTATCTGGGCTGGGAAAAGGCCACGGATAGGGTTAGACAAATTACAACTTAACAAACTAGCGGCTGGGCTGGATTTCCCAAATTTAGAGATGTATAATTTAGTGACCACACTTAAATATGCAATGGACTGGATAACGTCCAAAGACTATGTGACAATTGGTAGTTTAGAAAACTATATGGTCGAACCATTTAGGCTGGGTACACTTCTACATTGCCCTATAAATAGAATACCTAAGAAAATTGTAAAAATGATAATTTTTACCAATACTATAAAGGCATGGCAACAGGTTTGCCACAAAGTACAGGTTAATCCATTCTGTACAAATTTTCTCAGCATTTGTGGCAATCCCGAATTCCAACCTGGTGTATCACAAGCAGTTTTCCATCGGTGGAAAAGGAAAGGTTTAATGTTTATTAGACAATTAATATCAGAAGATTTGACAGTTAACTCATTCACAAATCTAGCTAGAATTTTTGACCTGTCGAAAAAGGATTTTTTCGCGTTTCTACAAGTACGCCACTACATTAACAGCTTACGAACTAAATACAAACCCAATTGGTCTATGGGGATGTTAGATAATATTATTAAGCTGTATGAAAATGGCAAGATATCAATCTCAATAATCTACAAAGCAATTAATTCACTTAATAATGAAGAACATCTGCAGGGGATAAAAGAGAAATGGCATAGAGAGTTCCCAAATTTAACGACAAATGAAATAGGTCAATCTCTGAAGTTGACTTATAAATTTTGGGTCCCAACTAACTGGAGAGAGTCACACCTGAAATTGATCAGGAAAGTATATATAACTAATAGAAATCTAACTAGGTGGTATGGGACTACATTAACCTGCCCGAAGTGTAACGCAGAGGAAGCAGATATTACTCATTATTTTTGGAAGTGTCCGAAAATTAACCAATTATGGAGACAAGTCAATTATTGGATTAAAAGGAAGTTGGATATTGAGTTTGAGATTCAAATATTCCACGTCTTTTTTCTAGTAAAATATTCAGATAAAGTTAAAGAGAATGATTTAATTAATACTATAATTTTTATAACTAGGAATCTAATCTTGAAGGACTGGAAAGGGACAAAAGCCCCCAAACTGGTGGCATGTAAAAATGGAGTGGTTAAACAGTGTATGTTAGAACATTATGATTCACGAGAGCCAGCTAGCCCGTTAGAAGAAGTTTTTTTTAAGAAATGGAAAAAGTTAATTCTATCTTTACCGTTGCATATACAAATCCAATTGACAGCCCCTTTTAGGAATACAGAATATGTTATGATCAATATTATAACAGGCTTATTCCCCCCAAGTTGGGGTGGAATGTAAAAGCGCTAGAGAGAGCGAGAGAGGTAAGGGATGTGAGGTTTTTTTTTTTTTTTTCTTCTCTCCTCCCCCCCACCCTATCATCTCTTCGAGATGGTTGTAAGACCAAGAGGATAATTTATGATTACAAACTTTGGCTGTTTTTCTTTCTTTTCTGCATATACTTAATATTAGAATAAGGCTATGTTTAAGACACTAGATGATAAGTTACTGGTGTCTTTCATTAGGGGAATTATATTTAACTCTTGATACAAACAGTCAAACCTTGTACTAGTCAGATTATAATTATTTATGGTACTATAAGAAGTATATTTTTTTGGATCAGATTATTTGTAAAGGTGAACAATGAAGAATGTATAATTTAGTTTTTTTATTATTTAGTTAATTTTTTTGGATCAGATTATTTGTAAATATGAACAATGAAGAATGTAGATGCTTTTTTCTTTTTCTGTATGTAATTCTGGAAATTGATACTAATAAAGCGTTTAAAAATTAAAAAAAAAAAAAAAAAAAGAAGAGAGAAGAGGTTCAAGAGTGCAAGCGAGCTGTTGCTGATCTAGTGACTTGATACTTCTGTGAAGTTTAGTCTGAGGTGAAGAAGGAGGGAGAGTTGTAGGGAGGGAGGTGATGTTACAAGTGAGGAGGTGTTGGTCAGAAAGAGGAAAAGGTGAGTTTGTGAAGCTTGAGATAGCTGAAAATCAGATCAAGAGAGTGACCATCTTTGTGAGTGGGCGAGTCAGTCCATTGTGACAGGGCAAAAGAGGAAGTGAGTTGCAGAAGTTGTTTTGCAGAGGAGGCAGTAGGATTATCAACAGGGAGGTTGAAGTCGCCAAGAAGGAGGGCAGGGGTATCCGAGGAAAGGAAGTAAGGTAGCCAGGTGGCAAAGTGATCTAGAAATAGAGCTGCGGAGCCAGGGGTGCGGTATATGACTGCAACGTGTATAGAGAGGGGAGAGAATAAGCGACATATTGTTAAAATATTGTTCCTGACATATTGCATCTCACTCAATGCCATTTTAGGTGTTAGCTAATACGTTGCAAGGTTTAGTGTTTTTAATGTTTATATGAATTTACTCACCTGCATATTAAACTTTTAGTCCTTTATATAGTATAAAAGGTATCATAAATTATTAAATTTTATACTATCTCATTTACGGCTAGATTTAGAGTTTTGTCGGTAAGTACCCGCGTAGCTAACGCCGGCTTTTTTCTGGCCGCACCATAAAAATAAATCTGGTATTGAGAGTCCACATAAAGGCTGCGTTAGGCTCCAAAAAAGGAGCGTAGAGCATTTTTAACGCAACTTCAACTCTCGATACCAGAGTTGCTTATGGACGCGGCCAGCCTCAAAAACGTGCTTGTGCACGATTCCCCCATAGGAAACAATGGGGCTGTTTGAGCTGAAAAAAAACCTAACACCTGCAAAAAAGCTGCGTTCAGCTCTTAACGCAGCCCCATTGTTTGCTATGCGTAAACACTTCCTACGTCTGCACCTAACACCCTAACATGTACCCCGAGTCTAAACACCCCTAACCTTACACTTATTAACCCCTAATCTGCCGCCCCCGCTATTGCTGACCCCTGCATATTATTATTAACCCCTAATCTGCCGCTCCGTAAACCGCCTGCTACTTACATTATCCCTATGTACCCCTAATCTGCTGCCCCTAACACCGCCAACCCCTATATTATATTTATTAACCCCTAATCTGCTCCCCACAACGTCGCCTCCACCTGCCTACACTTATTAACCCCTAATCTGCCGAGCGGACCGCACCGCTACTATAATAAAGTTATTAACCCCTAATCCGCCTCACTAACCCTATAATAAATAGTATTAACCCCTAATCTGCCCTCCCTAACATCGCCGACACCTAACTTCAATTATTAACCCCTAATCTGCCGATCGGAGCTCACCGCTATTCTAATAAATGTATTAACCCCTAAAGCTAAGTATAACCCTAACACTAACACCCCCCTAAGTTAAATATAATTTTAATCTAATTAAATTAATTAACTCTTATTAAATAAATTATTCCTATTTAAAGCTAAATACTTACCTGTAAAATAAATCCTAATATAGCTACAATATAAATTATAATTATATTGTAGCTATTTTAGGATTAATATTTATTTTACAGGCAACTTTGTAATTATTTTAACCAGGTACAATAGCTATTAAATAGTTAAGAACTATTTAATAGTTACCTAGTTAAAATAATTACAAAATTACCTGTAAAATAAATCCTAACCTAAGTTACAATTAAACCTAACACTAGACTATCATTAAATTAATTAAATAAAATATCTACAATTACCTACAATTAAACCTAACACTACACTATCAATACATTAATTAAATAAAATACCTACAAATAACTACAATGAAATAAACTAACTAAAGTACAAAAAATAAAAAAGAACTAAGTTACAAAAAATAAAAAAATATTTACAAACATAAGAAAAATCTTACAACAATTTTAAACTAATTACACCTACTCTAAGCCCCCTAATAAAATAACAAAGCCCCCAAAATAAAAAAATGCCCTACCCTATTCTAAATTACTAAAGTTCAAAGCTCTTTTACCTTACCAGCCCTGAACAGGGCCCTTTGCGGGGCATGCCCCAAGAAGTTCAGCTCTTTTGCCTGTAAAAAAAACATACAATACCCCCCCCAACATTACAACCCACCACCCACATACCCCTAATCTAACCCAAACCCCCCTTAAATAAACCTAACACTAAGCCCCTGAAGATCTTCCTACCTTGTCTTCACTCTGCCAGGTTCACCGATCGGTCCAGAAGAGCTCCTCCGATGTCCTGATCCAAGCCCAAGTGGAGGGCTGAAGATGTCCATGATCCGGTCGAAGTCTTCATCCAAGCGGGGCAGAAGAGGTTTTCCATCCGATTGAAGTCTTCATCCAGACGGCATCTTCTATCGTCATCCATCCGGAGTGAAGCGGCAGCATCCTGAGACCTCCGACGCGGAACATCCATCCTGCCCGACGACTGAACGACGAATGACGGTTCCTTTAAATGACGTCATCCAAGATGGCGTCCCTCGAATTCCGATTGGCTGATAGGATTCTATCAGCCAATCGGAATTAAGGTAGGAATATTCTGATTGGCTGATGGAATCAGCCAATCAGAATCAAGTTCAATCCGATTGGCTGATCCAATCAGCCAATCAGATTGAGCTTGCATTCTATTGGCTGATCGGAACAGCCAATAGAATGCGAGCTCAATCTGATTGGCTGATTGGATCAGCCAATCGGATTGAACTTGATTCTGATTGGCTGATTCCATAAGCCAATCAGAATATTCCTACCTTAATTCCGATTGGCTGATAGAATCCTATCAGCCAATCGGAATTCGAGGGACGCCATCTTGGATGACGTCATTTAAAGGAACCGTCATTCGTCGTTCAGTCGTCGGGCAGAATGGATGTTCCGCGTCGGAGGTCTTCAGGATGCTGCCGCTTCGCTCCGGATGGATGACGATAGAAGATGCCGCCTGGATGAAGACTTCAATCGGATGAAAGACCTCTTCTGCCCCGCTTGGATGAAGACTTCGACCGGATCATGGACATCTTCAGCCCCCCGCTTGGGCTTGGATCAGGACATCGGAGGAGCTCTTCTGGACCGATCGGTGAACCTGGCAGGGTGAAGACAAGGTAGGAAGATCTTCAGGGGCTTAGTGTTAGGTTTATTTAAGGGGGGTTTGGGTTAGATTAGGGGTATGTGGGTGGTGGGTTGTAATGTTGGGGGGGGGTATTGTATGTTTTTTTTTACAGGCAAAAGAGCTGAACTTCTTGGGGCATACCCCGCAAAGGGCCCTGTTCAGGGCTGGTAAGGTAAAAGAGCTTTGAACTTTAGTAATTTAGAATAGGGTAGGGCATTTTTTTATCTTGGGGGGCTTTGTTATTTTATTAGGGGGCTTAGAGTAGGTGTAATTAGTTTAAAATTGTTGTAAGATTTTTCTTATGTTTGTAAATATTTTTTTATTTTTTGTACTTTAGTTAGTTTATTTCATTGTAGTTATTTGTAGGTATTTTATTTAATTAATGTATTGATAGTGTAGTGTTAGGTTTAATTGTAGGTAATTGTAGATATTTTATTTAATTAATTTAATGATAGTCTAGTGTTAGGTTTAATTGTAACTTAGGTTAGGATTTATTTTACAGGTAATTTTGTAATTATTTTAACTAGGTAACTATTAAATAGTTCTTAACTATTTAATAGCTATTGTACCTGGTTAAAATAATTACAAAGTTGCCTGTAAAATAAATATTAATCCTAAAATAGCTACAATATAATTATAATTTATATTGTAGCTATATTAGGATTTATTTTACAGGTAAGTATTTAGCTTTAAATAGGAATAATTTATTTAATAAGAGTTAATTAATTTAGTTAGATTAAAATTATATTTAATTTAGGGGGGTGTTAGTGTTAGACTTAGCTTTAGGGGTTAATACATTTATTAGAATAGCGGTGAGCTCCGGTCGGCAGATTAGGGGTTAATAATTGAAGTTAGGTGCCGGCGATGTTAGGGAGGGCAGATTAGAGGTTAATACTATTTATTATAGGGTTAGTGAGGCGGATTAGGGGTTAATAACTTTATTATAGTAGCGGTGCGGTCCGCTCGGCAGATTAGGGGTTAATAAGTGTAGGTAGGTAGCGGCGACATTGTGGGGGACAGATTAGGGGTTAATAAATATAATATAGGGGTCGGCGGTGTTAGGGGCAGCAGAT
This sequence comes from Bombina bombina, assembly GCF_027579735.1. Taxonomy (NCBI): domain Eukaryota; kingdom Metazoa; phylum Chordata; class Amphibia; order Anura; family Bombinatoridae; genus Bombina; species Bombina bombina. Next base: position 160,712,895 of record NC_069503.1, on the reverse strand, counting down.
TAGGGGTACATAAGGATAACTTAAGTAGCGGCGCTTTGCGGTCGGCAGATTAGGGGTTAATTATTGTAAGTAGTTTGCGGCGACGTTGTGGGGGGCAGATTAGGGGTTACTAAATATAATACAGGGGTCGGCGGTGTTAGGGGCAGCAGATTAGGGGTACATAAGTATAACGTAGGTGGCGGTCGGCAGATTAGGGGTTAAAAAAATTTAATCGAGTGGCGGCGATGTGGGGGGACATAGGTAGTTTATGGGTGTTAGTGTACTTTAGAGTACAGTAGTTAAGAGCTTTATGAACCGGCGTTAGCCCAAAAAGCTCTTAACTACTGACTTTTTTCTGCGGCTGGAGTTTTGTCGTTAGATTTCTAACGCTCACTTCAGACACGACTCTAAATACCAGAGTTAGAAAGATCCCATTGAAAAGATAGGATACGCAATTTACGTAAGGGGATCTGCGGTATGGAAAAGTCACGGCTGAAAAGTGAGCGTTAGACCCTTTTTTGAGTGACTCCAAATACCGGAGTTAGCCTAAAACCAGCGTTAGGAGCCTCTAACGCTGGTTTTCACGGCTAACGCCAAACTCCAAATCTAGGCCTTAGTGATCACCTTATATATTAGGTATCATATACATTTTTATACATTATCACATATTTTATTTTCTCAATTTGCTATTAATTTAGCGCTCACCTTATCGCTTGCACACTTGTAACTTGTATGCAGAAAATGTTTGATTTGACCATAGCCAACAAATCTTTGTGGTTAAATATTTGCATATGCTGAAGAACAAACTGCTAGTTTGTATTCACAATGTATGTAGGTTTTTTTAGTTTCAAAACATTTCATATGATTGGGTCTGAATTTGGCAACATAATTCACTTTAAAATGTCTGAAAGTTATTTGAATGAATTGTTCTATGGGCTGGATGCATAGTCAGTTTTTGGCATTTTTATCCCACGATGCACACTCTCCCTAGGCCTAAATTACAAGTGGAGCACTACGGGTAGTTCAGGGTGAGCACATAATCTAAAAATTACAAGTGAATGGTAAAATAGTTTTACCAGAGAATGCTACCACAGCTGACATGGTTTTAGCGCACCCTATACTTTCAATGGATATTGCATTGTGCACTAATATCGCTCATATTAAGTGGTAAGTTATGTGTTTCGCATCAGCAGTATTTAAGGGAACAATAGATTCTTCAAGAACAGAGAAACTTTTATCTATGATATGTACCCAAACATACAATTGCACTTTATTGTTTCATAACTACTGAGGAATAGGGACCGGGTTATCAGCTGTCCTTCACAAAAATATTTGACAACCATTGGGTGACCAGAGAAACTTTAGGCTATGAAATTTGACACAAGAAGACATTGGGGATTAAAAAAAAAAATTCTAGCTGCTAAATTAGAGCTAATAAATTGCTTATAGTCGTACACTTGCTTTATTCTGTGCATTACTTTTGTGTAATTCTGTTTGTAAAGCATATAACAGAATGCTGACTCTTTTGCTTCAGCTATTTTATGGTTAAAGAAAGTTTTGTATTTATAAAAAAAAAGACTTCAAACAAGCTTTCAGCCGTTAGCAAAGGAAACGTGGCAACGCGCAGATCCCTAGGCACTTACACAGGCAGGATGAATTGCCAGATGTATCGGATTCAGACGTCTGGTGCTGCAGGAGGGAGTGGTGCAGTGATTTGTGGTAATTGGATCATTATTAAAAAGGCAAACATGCAAAAATAGAACATGAAATTTTGCAGATCAGCTGGAAATTTCAGCATAAGAATGTTTAGGAATGTACCAGACAGTTAGATAGGCAGCAATAATATGTCCACCATGTGAATATATAATGCTATTGCTTTCTGCCTAGCATATGGTATGTCTGAGACTACTTCCTGCAATTGCCTTTTGGCATCATTACTGCCAGCATTACTAGGGGGCAGAATGGCATAGAATTCAAGGGAGGGCGCCAGAACTCTGACACAAAAACATTATACAGGACTTAAAACAGGGACATTAATGTCAGAATTCAAATTCTCACTCAATTCCAAAAAGTCGTCATTACTGCACAATTGTACAAGGGAGGATTTAGTTACAGCAGTTGACCAATAGATTATAAGCACAAATGTCCAATCAAAACAGTATTTATGTCCTGAACTTCTTACTGTCTTCTAATACTACTTGTAAATTGTATGTGTAAAAGTGTGACCCAGGTAATAGGACGTGCACCCCTGTTTATTGTTAGAGTGCTGCCCAGGTGATAGGAAGTGCACCCCTGTTTATTGTTAGAGTGCTGCCCAGGTGATAGGAAGTGCACCCCTGTTTATTGTTAGAGTGCTGCCCAGGTGATAGGAAGTGCACCCCTGTTTATTGTTAGAGTGCTGCCCAGGTGATAGGAAGTGCACCAAGGTTATTCTCAGAGTGTTGCACAGGTGAAGTGCACCCAGTTTATTCTAAGGGGCCAAATTATCAGTCTCAGAATGGGCTCGCCTGAAACAGCAGTTATGAAGCAGCGCTCTAAAGACCGCTGCTCCATAACTGATCCGCTGCCTCTGAGGCTGCGGGGGCCGATTTATCATCAGTCTGTCCGACATGATCCGCTCAGTGGGTCATGTCCGACAGACATAGATGAATGCCGACAGCATTCTTGTGAACTGCTTGCGCAATGCCACCCCCCTCAGATTTGCGGCCAATCAGCTGCTAGCAGGGGGTGTCAATCAGCCCGATCGTATGTGATTGGGCGAATTGATGTCCGCAGCCTCAGAGCAGGCGTACCAGTTAAGGAGCAGCGGTCTTAAGACCGCTGCTTCATAACTGCTGTTTCCGGCGAGCATCAGTTCTGGTGAACATGCTTGTGCAATGTAAAATGCCAACAGCGTTTGCTGTCGGCATTCAGCGATGTCTGTCGGACACGATATGCTACAGCGTATCATGTTGGATAGACATTGATAAATCGTCCCCAAAGAGTGTTGCCAGGGTATGTGAAGTACACCCTGAAAATGTGGCTCAAGTTATGGGTAGTGCACCCAGGTTTATTCTGAGAGTGTTTCCAGGTTATTGAAAGTAGACCCTGTTTATTCAGAGAGTGCTGCCTGAATTATGGGAAATGCAGTTTTTTTATGAAATTGCTACCCAGGACATGTGATGTACACACCCCAGTCTGAGAGTGCATTTCATTACCAGGTTATGTATCCATTTCTATCAATGCCTCCTTCTGCTACAACATCCTTACAGGTGCAGTTTGCAAGCAACATAATGATAGTAATAAATAGGGCCTTATATTCATAAGCTCTGAGGTGAGATGATCTCATCAGTATGGAGAGGTCCCTAAAAAAAATGTTATTTTAGTTTGAAAGATGTTTATCTCACTATGCAGGGTTTTGTATGTGAAGGAGAGCCATTTACATTACAATATAAGGTCTAAAGATTTTGCATGATTTTTCTCCATGCCGGCGAGCTTTTGAATATCAGGCCCTTAGAGAGGTAATTTGTCATTAGGAGCACACAGTGTACAGTGTGTTTAGTGTACAGGCCTTGGACTTAAAGGGAAATTAAACGCTAAACAAATGCTAGACAGAATGATGCATTAAATGAAAACATTAGTCTCAGAATAACATGTTGGTTTAAGTTTCATTAGTTGTTTAAATATTGACAAAATAAGTGTAAAGTTTAGTGTCTATAAAAGAATGGGAGCTGCCATGTTGTAATTTAGGTTACCCTCTCTGCTGTGACCAATTAGAGATAGTTATAAATAGGTCACTAGAGTGTGCAGCCAATGGTTGTGCTGGATTTAATAGTGTCCTGCACTTCCATTTCTAACAGGAACTGAAAAGCTCACAATTTCAGAGTGGAATTACAGGAAAAGGGGGCAAAATAAATAATGAACATATTTTGTAGTTTTCTTTATATATATGATTTATAATTTTATATTACCATCGGAAAGTGTTTAATGTCCCTTTAAACTAGTTAACATCTATTATTTATCAACTGTTGATACTAATATGCAATGTAATGGTTTTTGATGTATCTGGAAAGGATTGAAAGCGAAGTGGGATGAGCACCTGTGACCTGAGGTTAGAACAGGTATTAAAGTTGCCTGGTTCCATGACATTCAAATTTTCCTTTTAATTTAAGTATTCATCAAAATAGATTTATATAGCTGCCAATGTTGTGTATAAAATATAATAAGATTTGGTTAAGAAGACTAAATAACTATAACAAAACAGACACTTCAGCACTATATAGAAGCAGTGTTTGCAATGTTGCAAACACTGCTAGTGTTTAAAACTGTATAACAGTCTTAAAAACATTGTTGTAAATGCAGCTGTCATATAGTGCTCAACATACATGCAAACTCCTGAGCATATCTAGATTTGCTCATCAACAAATGATATCAAAAGAACAAAATCAACGTAATAATGTAGTAAATTGGAAATGTATTTAAAATTGCATGCTCTTTCTGAATCATACACATTTAATTTTGACATTAATTTCAATTTCATTACATTTCTAAGTTAAATGGGATCCCAACCATAAGGTTTTGTATCAAAGAATTTATTTATCTCAGGAAAATGATCTTTCGGTTGGTGGTTGGTAAAAAACAGATATTCCCAATGGACATGTTTACTGCAGACCAAATAGATGTAATAACCATAGGCACCAGTCGGTTGTGTAGGGGTATATTTATTGTGAGACTGATCTCATGGCTTTAAAGGGACACTGTAACCAAATTTTTTCTTTCGTGATTCAGATTGAGCATGAAATTTTAAGCAACTTTCTAATTTACTCCTATTATAACATTTTCTTCATTCTCTTGGTATCTTTATTTGAAATGCAAGAATGTAAGTTTAGATGCCGGCCCATTTTTGGGTTGTCCTTGCTGATTGGTGGATAAATTCATCCACCAATAAAAAAGTGCTGTCCAGAGTACTGATCCCAAAAAAAGCTTAGATGCCTTCTTTTTCAAATAAAGATAGCAAGAGAACGAAGAAAAATTGATAATAGGAGTAAATTAGAAAGTTGCTTAAAATTGCATGCTCTTTCTGAATTACAAAAGAAAAATTTTGGGTTCAGTGTCCCTTTAAGGAAAAACTACAAAGTAGAAAATTATTGGGCCAGGAACAAAGTTCTCTGGTATTTGAAATTATAAACCCTTAGAAGTACAGAATTGTTAATGCCATTTCTTCAATAACACAGTTTCTTAGAATAATAGATCAAAAGAGGCAGGAAGAGAACATAATTTTTCTTCTAACAGCTTTGAAATTGAGACATGACTGCATTTCCTAGTGTACACAAGAAGCAATTGCCTAGGGACCTGGGAAACAGTGGATACCTGTTGCCAGAACATAAATGCTTAAATGACACTGCTGGATATCCCTGATAGTGTAGATTATAGGTGTCCAACCTATTCAAATAATGGACCACAAAGGGATTTGCTTTTACATGACAAGTTTAAAAAGTATCTTAATTTAAACAAGTATATACATTGTCATAAAAGTAATTCAGAAGATGAATACTTTAATCATATAAGTGTTTTAAGCTAGAAATATTCACATGCATATACATACATAAACACACACATACACATGCCCACACACATATACACATACACACATATACACACAGACACACACATACACATGCACAAAAACACCCATACACACACATACACATGCACAAAAACACCCATACACACACATATACACACACAGACACATATACATGCACATGCACACAAACATATACGCATACACACACGCACATACATACATATACACCCACTCACACCCACATGCACACACACATATACATACATAAACACACACATACACATGCCCACACACATATACACATACACACACATACACACCGACATAACCATACACATGCACACACACACCCATACACACATATACACACACAGACACATATACATACACATGCACACATACATATACGCATACACACATGCACATACATAGATATACACACACCCACATGCACACATATACACTCATTCATACAAACACACATATATACACATGTACACACACAAAACATGGTAATGCTCTGCTCTCTCAGTATAGAATAGATGTACTTTTAACCAGTCTGCTCTGGGCATAGCTGTCTGTGCCAGAGGATGTGTCCCCAGTGTACTCTGAGGTTACTTCTCATTCACCTCCCAAGCACCGTGCTGGATTATCATAGACTGGGAGGTGTGGCTGCTTCCTGCCCACAGCCTCTCTGTGTCCGGGTTTGTTGGTACAAACCGAGTCACGCCTACTGTCCATCCAGACACGCCCACAACCCACCCAGACGTGCCCAAGGATCACACGTAATCCTGGCCCTTTGTATGTTATATGTGGTCCTGTCTACAAAACACCAGCAGGCCTCTGCCTACAAGCTCTTAGTTGCCCACACAGGTTGGGAGGTATGAACATGTGCCATGACCAGTGATTAGGACAAAGAATGTGCACCCAGTGCATTTTGATATTCACTTCATTACTGTGATTTATATTTATTTTCTAGAGAGACTATGTAGCTTGAGGGCTCATACACAGACACAATTAACAAGCATTACTGAAAGCCAGATGAAAAGCTAAGGCTGGGGCCCAAGCAGTGGAGGAACATTAATGTGGTGTTTAGGCTTGACATGTATTGGCAATTAACTTATTCTTTATTTACTTACGGCTAGATTTGGAGTTTTGTCGGTAACGACCCGAAAATCTAACGCCGGCTTTTTTCTGGCCGCACCATAAAAATAACTCTGGTATTGAGAGTCCACATAAAGGCTGCGTTAGGCTCCAAAAAAGGAGCGTAGAGCATATTTAACGCAGCTTCAACTATCGATACCAGAGTTGCTTACGCAAGCGGCCAGCCTCAAAAACGTGCTCGTGCACGATTCTCCCATAGAAAACAATGGAGCTGTTTGAGCTGAAAAAAAACCTAACACCTGCAAAAAAGCTGCGTTCAGCTCCTAACGCAGCACCATTGTTTCCTATGGGGAAACACCTCCTACGTCTGCACCTAACACTCTAACATGTACCCCGAGTCTAAACACCCCTAACCTTACACTTATTAACCCCTAATCTGCCGCCCCCGCTATCGCTGACCCCTGCATATTATTATTAACCCCTAATCTGCCGCTCCGTAAACCGCCGCTACTTACATTATCCCTATGTACCCCTAATCTGCTGCCCTAACATCGCCGACCCCTATATTATATTTATTAACCCCTAATCTGCACCCCACAACGTCGCCTCCACCTGCCTACACTTATTAACCCCTAATCTGCCGACCGGACCTGAGCGCTACTATAATAAAGTTATTAACCCCTAATCCGCCTCACTAACCCTATAATAAATAGTATTAACCCCTAATCTGCCCTCCCTAACATCGCCGACACCTAACTTCAATTATTAACCCCTAATCTGCCGACTGGAGCTCACCGCTATTCGAATAAATGTATTAACCCCTAAAGCTAAGTCTAACCCTAACACTAACACCCCCCTAAATTAAATATAATTTACATCTAACGAAATTAATTATCTCTTATTAAATAAATTATTCCTATTTAAAGCTAAATACTTACCTGTAAAATAAATCCTAATATAGCTACAATATAAATTATAATTATATTATAGCTATTTTAGGATTAATATTTATTTTACAGGCAACTTTGTAATTATTTTAACCAGGTACAATAGCTATTAAATAGTTAAGAACTATTTAATAGCTACCTAGTTAAAATCATTTCAAAATTACCTGTAAAATAAATCCTAACCTAAGTTACAATTAAACCTAACACTATACTATCATTAAATTAATTAAATAAAATACCTACAATTACCTACAATTAAACCTAACACTACACTATCAATAAATAAATTAAATACAATTCCTACAAATAACTACAATGAAATAAACTAACTAAAGTACAAAAAAATAAAAAAGAACTAAGTTACAAAAAATAAAAAAATATTTACAAACATAAGAAAAATATTACAACAATTTTAAACTAATTACACCTACTCTAAGCCCCCTAATAAAATAACAAAGACCCCCAAAATAAAAAATGCCCTACCCTATTCTAAATTACTAAAGTTCAAAGCTCTTTTACCTTACCAGCCCTGAACAGGGCCCTTTGCGGGGCATGCCCCAAGAAGTTCAGCTCTTTTGCCTGTAAAAAAAAAAAATACAATACCCCCCCCCCAACATTACAACCCACCACCCACATACCCCTAATCTAACCCAAACCCCCCTTAAATAAACCTAACACTAAGCCTCTGAAGATCTTCCTACCTTATCTTCACCATACCAGGTTCACCGATCCGTCCTGAAGAGCTCCTCCGATGTCCTGATCCAAGCCCAAGCGGGGGGCTGAAGAGGTCCATGATCCGGCTGAAGTCTTCATCCAAGCGGGAGCTGAAGAGGTCCATGATCCGGATGAAGTCTTCATCCAAGCGGGAGCTGAAGAGGTCCATGATCCGGATGAAGTCTTCTATCAACGGCATCTTCAATCTTCTTTCTTCGGGAGCCATCATCTTCCATCCGACGCGGAACATCCTCTTCTCCCGACGCCTACTAGCCGAATGACGGTTCCTTTAAGGGACGTCATCCAAGATGGCGTCCCTCGAATTCCGATTGGCTGATAGGATTCTATCAGCCAATCGGAATTAAGGTAGGAATATTCTGATTGGCTGATGGAATCAGCCAATCAGAATCAAGTTCAATCCGATTGGCTGATCCAATCAGATTGAGCTCGCATTCTATTGGCTGATCGGAACAGCCAATAGAATGCGAGCTCAATCTGATTGACAGATTAGGGGTACATAAGGATAATGTAGTTGGCGGTCGGCAGATTAGGGGTTAAAAAAAATTAATCGAGTTGCGGCGATGTGGGGGGACCTCGGTTTAGGGGTACATAGGTAGTTTATGGGTGTTAGTGTACTTTAGAGTACAGTAGTTAAGAGCTTTATAAACCGGCGTTAGCCCAGAAAGCTCTTAACTACTGACTTTTTTCTTGAGTTTTGTCGTTAGATGTCTAACGCTCACTTCAGCCAAGACTCTAAATACCGGAGTTAGAAAGATCCCATTGAAAAGATAGGATACGCAATTGACGTAAGGGGATCTGCGGTATGGAAAAGTTGCGGCTGAAAAGTGAGCGTTAGACCCTATTTTGAGTGACTCCAAACACTCGAGGTAGCCTAAAACCAGCGTTAGGAGCCTCTAACGCTGGTTTTCACGGCTAACGCCAAACTCCAAATCTAGGCCTTAGTAATTGGTTGCTTTTTGCATGCAACTTAGTGCCAGCTGCTTTGTGTTGCAGCTTGTAGATAGATAGACAGATACAGGGGGTGCAGAGGTCGCAATTTTTTTTTTTTTACAATAAAAAATGTTGACCTGCCACTGCCTGCACTGATATCATGTGAGTGTGACATGATGCTTTCTAGTGTCTCTGACTACAGGGGTTAGTGTTTCTGTTTTACCCATTGGTGTTTATGTGTGTGTGTGTGTATGTATGTATGTGTGTATGTATGTATGTGTGTATGTGTGTATGTCACTGTGTGTGTATTTATGCATGTATGTGTGTGTGTGTGTGTGTATGTGTGTATGTGTATGTATGTGTGTATGTGTGTATGTGACTGTGTGTGTGTATGTGTGTATGTGTGTGTGTGTGTTTGTGTATATATTTGTATGTGACTGTGTGTGTATGCATGTATGTGTGTGTGTATGTATGTGTGTATGTGTGTATGTGACTGTGTGTGTGTGTGTGTGTATGTGACTGTGTGTGTATGTATGTGTGTATGTGACTGTGTGTGTGTGTATGTTTGTGTGTATGTATGTATCTGTATGTGTGTGTGTATGTATGTGTGTGTGTATGTGTGTATGTGACTGTATGTGTGTATGTGACTGTGTGTGTATGTATGTATGTATGTATGTGTGTGTGTGTGTGTATGTTTGTGGAACCAGCAAATTACAGACCTTGTTACTACAGCATGGGGGGGGGAGGGCGTAAACAGTGTCACTATACAGTACCACTATATACAGTACGGGGGGGGGGGGCTGGACCATGTCACAGACTACTGTGGTCACTTTATAAAGTACTGGGCGGGTAGGGTCAGGCCAGCCATCTCACCGGCAGATTACAGACTGTGTCACTGACTCACTATATACAGTACTGGTGGGTTAAACAGTGTCACTATATACAGTAATAGGGGGTCAGACCATCTCACAGACTGTGGTCACAGGGTACCTCCTTTTGCAGACATGTAATCTGATTCACATTTTTTTCTGTCTTAAATGTAAAAAAAAAGATATGTATCAAATTCACTTTTTTTGGGGGGGAGGGGTGGGGGCCTTTCTTAGATTCTTGCACCTGGGCCCTGTGGTTTCTAATTACGCCTCTGGACAGATAGATAATAGACAAACAGATAGATGATAGATACATGGAAAGATAGATAGAGTATAGACAGATAGATAGACAGATAGATAGACAGATAGATAGATTGACAGACAGACAGACAGACAGACAGACAGACAGACAGACAGACAGATAGATAGATAGATAGATAGATAAAAAAACAGTTATTATTTTACCATGACCATTTTTTAAATAACATACAGAAAACAGATATTAGTTTACCATGCCTATTTTTTAGATATCAAACATCTGTCAGCCATAATTAAATTTATGAAGCTCAGTTATGCTTTCCTTTGATAAGAAGTCAGTCACAGCCAGAAGAACTGTAATTCACAGAATCACCACAGTTCCTGAGGTAATCCTGAGACAGCCAATCAGTTGGCACACAGGAGTCCGATGACACTGGTCTAGTAATTCATGGATCTTTTTAGTCTTTACAAACGGCAGAAGTATTGTGCAGCACTAATGAGATATTGTAACTACAGACTTTTGCAGCACTATACAAATACATGATAATAATAATAATAGTAATTGTGTCTAACTGTTGATTAATCACATCACTGCCACTGGTTTCACATAGCATAGCAGTGAAACCGTATGGATTCTTGTTAGCAGGTAAAATGTATGGTGTTGGCATTACTCTGTATAAATATGTTAAAGATCTGATAACGTTAGAAGATGAAACTACATTTGTAAATTTATTCAAAATACTTAAAAGATAGCCCCTGCATACTATTACGCACCTCACAGCATTTGCCATATGCCTTTAGGACTGGGAGGTCTAGACTAAATGAGTGGCAAGGTGGGGTAGGGATGGAGGTGGGGAGGTCCCCTATACTTTTAAAATAACATCTAACATGCAGATGTTAGTATGCCCTTGACCAGTAATGGTTAACCCCAGATGTTTTGACCTTATATTTCCCATGATTCTTAGGCACTCTGCAGTCTACTTGAGCATCATGGGAGATGTAGTTCCAAAAACATCAGGTGTGCCAAAGTTACGCATCACTGCCCTACTGATAAAAAAAATGACTTTGGACTTGTAATATGAGTGCAAAAATAGGAGAGCTATTGATTGCGCGTATCGATTGCGTTTGACCGTCGTTAATCCCCAATTGTGCGAACATTTTTAAGCTCCACTTTTCATCTAGGCCAAAATGTTTTAGTTGCGTGTATTCAAAATCTTTGTCATGTACTTTCATTTTTTTGCTCATCTTTTCTGTAATTCAACTCTGAAAATTGTGTCTATCTGTCTAACTGACCACAGCAAACAAGATAACTTCAGCATATTCAAAGAAGATTGTTTAATTGATTTGCCGCTGGACTACTAAAGAATGCAACATGTGCTAATAAAATGATAGCTTAAACACTTATAAAGCATTTAATTTCTATATACATATTTTGTAATGCAGGGCTTAAAGGGATAGTCTTTCATGATTCAGATAGGGAATGCAATTTCAAACAACTTTCCAATTTACTTTTATCATCAAATGTGCTTTGTTCTCTTGGTATTCTTTGTTGAAAGTTAAACAAAGGTATGCTCATATGCTAATTTCTGAGCCCTTCAGTGCATTTTGACAGATTTTTACAGCTAGAGGGTGTTAGTTCATGTGTGTCATATAGATAGCATTGTGCTCATGCATGTGGAGTTACCTAGGAGTAAGCACTGATTGGCTAAAATGAAAGTCTGTCACGATCTGAGATAAGGAGGCAGTCTGCAGAGGCTTAGATACAAGGTAATCACAGAGGTAAAAAGTATATTAATATAACTTTTTTGGTTATGCAAAACTGGGGAATGGGTAATAAAGGGATTATGTATCCTTTTAAATAATAAAACTGTCCCTTTAACTGCTAAAAAATATAAATAATCTCTTTATTGTCTCTTAAATCTCTGCTGCTCAAGCTTTTCTGTAATATAGTTATAAATTCAGGTATATTTTTTAACACAAGTGACCTTGTTTTGAATCGCACACCAGATGACTTTAAACAACCAGTGCACATATAAATAAACAATACTTATATACTTCATAGAGTTTGTTCTTAAAGGGACACTGTACCCAATTTTTTTCTTTTGTGATTCAGATAGAGCATGACATTTTAAGCAACTTTCTAATTTACTCCTATTATTAAATTTCCTTAATTCTCTTGGTATCTTTATTTGAAATGCAAGAATGCAAGTTTAGATGCCGGCCCATTTTTGGTGAACAACCTAGGTTGTCCTTGCTGATTGGTGGATACATTCATCCACCAATCAAAAACTGCTGTCCAGAGTTCTGAACCAAGAAAAAAGCTTAGATACCTTCTTTTTCATATAAAGATAACAAGAGAAAGAAGAAACATTGATAATAGGAGTAAATTAGAAAGTTGCTTAAAATTGCATGCTCTATCTGAATCACAAAAGAAAGTTTTTGGGTTCAGTGTCCCTTTAATGAAGTTGTTCTACACTGAAAGCCACACACAAAAATGATACTGCTATTTACTGAAGTAAAAACAGTTGTTTGGTTTGAACAGGGGTCAAGAAACAAAACAAGAGACCACTAATCTCCAGGGCACCCAGGCAAAAAACAAACATTGATTTTGATGGATCATAGGATCAAGAAGGTTTGTTTAAACTGTATGTGTTTTCATCATTAATTGTAGGATAGCTTTATGCATATTCCAGGTATTATCAAGTTACATTATAGTATTAGAAGTCTTTTCACTAAACGACAAATTTGCATTGAAGTGTTTCCACAAATCACTCATGTACCTACTATCACCTAACTTTAGATCATTACCTCCTGTTATAGTGTTGCTCCTATTTTGTGAAAAAAAATATTTTCTCTTCAATTGCATTGATTCCTTTAAAGTGTCACTAAACCCAATTTTTTTATTTCATGATTTAGATGGAGCATGCAATTTTAAGCAACTTTCTAATTTACTCCTATTCTTATAAAAAATGTCTTCATTCTCTTGCTATCTTTATTTGAAAAGCAAGAAACTAAGCTTAGAAACCAGCCCATTTTGGTTCAGCACCTGGGTAGAGCTTGCTGATTGGTGGCTAAATGTAGGCACCAATCAATAAGCGCTATCCATGGTTCTGAACCAAAAAGGGCCGGCTATTAAGATTAGATTCCTGCTTTTTCAAATAAATATACCAAGAGAACGAAGAAAAAATGATAATAGGAGTAAATTAGAAAGTTGCTTAAAATTGCATGCTGTATCAGAATCATGAAAGAAAAAAATTGGGTTTAGTATCCCTTTAAATGGACAGTAAAATCAAGCCCTTTTTCCCAATAGAATTTCAGAGAAAAATTGCCCAAAATATCGAAGAATTTTTACCATTTTTTCTATCATTACATGTAAACAGAAATAGAATCTTTTTTTTTATTTACCTATCAAAACATATATATATATGGTATTGATCTAGGCCCATTTTGGTATTTTCATGCCACTGTTACGTCGTTAAATGCGATGAAATTATTTTCACACAACAACTGTAGTCATAAGAAAAATCGTGGTAAAGCTTTTAGTTTAGAAATAGCAGACATGAATGGCTTTGCAATTAGCTTTTGTCAATTAGAAGGTGGAATGGGGGGGGGCGTGGCTAGGCTGCGGCCATGACTGGTCGCAGATTATGAAGCTCCTGGTGTATCTCCAACAATATACTTGATATCCGACAAAATATATCTTAGAGCAACTCACACTCACATGATTCAACTACCCTGTACTCGGATGGTTCTAGAGATATCAAGATCACTTTATCTTTCTGATGGATGCCCGGGTTCTGATCTAGTTTATGGCGCAATCAGGCGGTGGCCTCTTTCAATGCCTTTAACAACCCTCCTGGTCTACCTAATAAGAGCGGCTAAATCTACAGTTTACTAGGCTATCCTCTCTCTCTACAAACAACCTTAGTGGACTATTTGAGCCTAGAACCGTTCCCTATACCATCTGGAAATGGAAGCCCCTGAGAATTTCTGCCAGCTGGTATGGACGCTGCTAGGGGACTTTGAGAGACAAATGGATGAAAACTTTAGTGAGCTCTCAGCCCTCCTACGTCGGATGCCTGTGGAGCAAACCAAACACTGCACCTCATCAACCGATGACTTGCCTGGAGCCATATGTTTTTTTGATACGGACCTTGCCCCACCTACTCTGCCTGAAAGAGAAGGAGTTACCGTACCTTATGGGCCTGAGGAATGTTCGATCGACTCTACGGAGCTCGCTAGACCCCCTTCACTGCTAATGGAGATGGTGGCTGATCAGAAGATTCAACATATTCGAAGCGATGTGGACCTGCATGCCGTATATCCCTTTCTGCCACTTCTCGAGGAGGACTCTCTCATGCGACCCGTCTCACTTTTTCTCCTACAGGGGCAGCTGAAAGAGCCGCTAGCCCTGTCTCCTCAACCCAGTCAGCAAACCTCTGGCCTCAACTTAGAAAGTCATGGCGTCTGTGGAGCTCTATCCGCCAGGAATGGGCTCTGTCTGCAGAAACGGCGGAGACGGTCTGAGTTTCAATATGTTCATAGTGCAGACAGAGCAGGAGTCGGCTGAACTTGCCAGGAGCATTCTGTGAGTACTAACTTACAAGTACCCGATACTCTACACTACTCTTACGTTCTGAACTATAGTTAGAGACATACTATCGCCATGAGAATAGCCTCTATAACGTCACTGTTATACCTGGATGATGGCCCACAGGCTTGAAGATACGGGACTGGGGACTTTATTTTCGATATGGCCCTCCATTGCAGTTTACTTTCTGTTTTTGTTTTTTATCCCTTTCTGGCTCCGCATACGGTTTAATTCAACATTAACTTCTTTTGTTATTAGACTTTTGTATTGCACCTTTTTTGGAAAAAACATGATTTTGATGATTGTTACCTGGATTGTATGATACCTGTGCATTTGTGTATATGCCAGCCACACAGCCTGTACAGATATAGATGCCACCTATGGTAATACACACTCATAAGTATTCCTGCAATATGCTTAAATAGCTTACCTTTATCACAGGTGAGCAAAATCCCTTGCCTATGACCATAGGACATAATAGGAGTTAAGTAGTTGTACCATTGCCTAGATCTGAAATGAGACAATCCCATACCCATATGCTCTCAGTACTCTGATTTAACTTTAGCTCTCCTATACGTAGTCTCCTATACTTGCAGGAATCGGACAATGGCTACTATTGCTATCTAAACTACACAGGTATACAATACTTCTTGTCCCCTACAAAGCTAGAACTCCTGATCGGTCCATCCTGCACATTGCATTAGATCTTTAACCCACTCATGAAGAGGTCAGACCTGCAGGCATCCCCATATAATTATACCTAAACCATACTTCCTCAGAGTGTGATTGTTTTTAGATTAAGGAGGTATGTAGCCTTACACACAGACAAGCTCTAGAATCCACTCATCTCCTCTGGGTCCTTGGCCTGTTACACATTAGTCTAACTCCTCTCCTGTTAACGTACTACATATGGAGCCATATAGTTAGTGACTCATCCTCATAAGCCATGTTCTTCTCTTAGTCTCTTTATTGTCACAGACCTACACATGGGAGCTTTCCCATACGCTACCCTCCTGTAAGAGAGATGCAACCCACTGCTACACTAGCCTACAGTCTTGGGTTCCCACATAGTTGACGACTAAGGATAACCAGGTTATGAATGGGTAGAGGCCCTGAGTTTAATCAAATTGAGTTTTTACTTGTGCGCCTTCCTTAACTTGCGGAAACTCATAAATGGAGATTACATATACTTATTTTGTGCAGCAAAGTGACGCCCACTGGGTCAACTACTTTAGTCAAGTTTGGTTTCCTCCATTAGGAGACAGTCTGGATTGGTCCTAGTATTCTAGCTGATGATTTACATTGTCTTGGATATGTATTTTTTTCTTTTTTTTTTCTTACAGAAAGATAACCTACCCAGCTTCCATACTAAGCATCAAAGTGTATATCTAATTGCAACATTAACTTGCACCGCACTGAATAGTACTATTTTTAAGACTGCTTCAGATTAGGAATCCTTGGATTGAATCATGGCAGACATGTCACACCCAGGCTAACCCATTGACCCATATACTTAGCACCTTAATTTAAAGTCTCTGCATAGGTATCCGCAGAAGTATGTTACACTTACAGTATACTAGAGGCCAAGCACCTATGTCATATTTCAGACCAGGTTCTTAGTATATTTCAGAATATAGACTTACACTTTGGATATCCTTCAGTAGCACTCAATTGTTGCACCCAATCTCTAATGTCAGTTGTCTCCTTACTAACATAGTTGTGTGTCCCCTTCTCACACTACTTCTTAATGTCAATACCATAATCCCTACAAACTATATTAGCTGTTAGCCGCTAACATTATTCAGGCGAAGATTCATTTTATTACATGTAGATGATAAGTAACAACTATTCAGAATAATAGCTTATAGGCCTATATGTTTCCTATAATGGTGTATTCCCTTGATGTGTCTTAGCCCTCTCTCTATACATATATATGGCTTTCTGTTGGATCCAAGAGAAACCTGCTTATTAATCTACCCTATTATATTTACCACAATATCATAGAATTCCCCGGCCACGCTCCCCCTCCCCTTCCTTTTAACTCTTGAGCGGCCCTTGCCCGCTGATATCCCCCCAATTCTTCCTTTGCTCTCACTATTCCATTTTAAATATCCATCTTACCAAAAAAGAGATTCCATTAAGATCAGCCCATTTACTCATTTCTTAGTTGACGCTCCTAGTAATCCCATAAGTAATCATATATTATCATACTTACCTAGTTATTCACTATTCCCTTCAAATGATTCATTACATACATAGATATCTCAGGTTCTCAAACTGGTAATATAGATTTTATGTAATATATCAGCATGCTTATTTTATATATATATATATATATATATGTTTATATTTACTGCTACTGTAAATGGACAAAAATATATTATTGTATTGTCTGAAATCTCAATAAAAAATATGTTTAAAAAAAAAAGAAAAAAAAAAAAAAAGAAGGTGGAATGGGAGCTAGGGCAGAGTCAGGGAGGGGTGGGACGGAGCTTGAGCAGAGTCAGGGAGGGGTGGGACAGAAGCTTTGGCAGAGTCAGATAGGGGTGGGATGGGAGCTTGGGCAGAGTCAGGTAGGGGTGGGATGGAAGTTTGGGCAGAGTCAGGGAGGGGTGGGATGGAAGCTTGGGCAGAGTCAGGGAGGGGTGGTATGGGAGCTAGGGCAGAGTCAGTTAGGGGTGGGACAGGAAATTGGGCAGTGTCAGGGAGGGGTGGGACGGGAGCTTGGGCAGAGTCAGGGGTGGGAAGGGAGTAGGGTTGCCACCTCAGCCATGTTTTCCTGGACACTTATGAGTTACACATGCTGCAGGGTGTGCAGGGAGGAACATGTATTGTGTTTCTGGACAGCACTATTTATATTCCTCCCTGCACACCCTGCTGCATATGTAACTTATAAGTGTTCTGTATTTTAAGGGACGGGTGGCAACCCTAGATGGGAGCTTGGGCAGAGTCAGGGAGGGGTGGGACGGAAGCTAGGGCAGAGTCAGGGAGGGGTGGAATTGAAGCTAGGGCAGAGTCAGGGAGGGTTGGGACGGGAGCTTGGGCAGAGTCAGGGAGGGGTGGGACGGGAGCTTTGGCAAGGCCAGGTAGAGGTGGGATGGGAGCTTGGGCAAAGTCAGCTACGGGTGGGATGGGAGCTAGGGCAGATTCAGGGAGGGGTGGGATGGGAGCTAGGGCAGAGTCAGTTAGGGGGGGACAGGAAATTGGGCAGTGTCAGGGAGGGGTGGGACGGGAGCTTGGGCAGAGTCAGAGGTGGGGAGGGAGCCTGGGCAGAGTCAGGGAGGGGTGGGATGGGTGCTAGGGCAGAGTCAGGGAGGGGTGGGACGGGAGCTAAGGTAGAGTCAGGGAGGGGTGGGATGGCAGCTAGGGCAGAGTCAGGGAGGGGGGGGATGGAAGCTAGGGCAGAGTCAGGGAGGGGTGGGATGGGAGCTTGGGCAGAGTCAGGGAGGGGTGGGACGGGAGCTTTGGCAGAGTCAGGTAGAGGTGGGATGGGAGCTTGGGCAAATTCAGGTACGGGTGGGATGAGAGCTTGGGCAGAGTCAGGGAGGGGTGGGATGGGAGCTTGGGCAAAGTCAGGGAGGAGTGGGATGGCAGTTAGGGCAGAGTCAGTTAAGGGTGGGAACGGGAGATTGGGCAGAGTCAGGGAGGGGTGGGACGGGAGCTTGAGCAGAGTCAGGGGTGGGATAGAAGCTTGGGCAGAGTCAGGGAGGGGTGGGATGGAAGCAAGGGCAGAGTCAGGGAGGGTGGGACGGGAGTTAGGGCAGAGTCAGGGAGGGGTGGGATGGCAACTAGGGCAGAGTCAGAGAGGGGTGGGGCAGGAGCTTGTGCAGAGTCAGGGAGGGGAAGGACGGGAGCTAGGGCAGAGTCAGGGAGGGGTGGGATGGGAGCTAGGGCAGAGTAAGGTTGAGGTGGGATGGGAGCTTTGGCAGAGTCAGGGAGGGGTGGGATGGGAGCTTGGGCAGAGTCAGGGAGGGGTGGGACGGGAGCTTTGGCAGAGTCAGGTAGAGGTGGGATGGGAGCTTGGGCAAATTCAGGTATGGGTGGGATGAGAGCTTGGGCAGAGTCAGGGAGGGGTGGGATGGGAGCTTGGGCAAAGTCAGGGAGGAGTGGGATGGCAGTTAGGGCAGAGTCAGTTAAGGGTGGGAACGGGAGATTGGGCAGAGTCAGGGAGGGGTGGGACGGGAGCTTGAGCAGAGTCAGGGGTGGGATAGAAGCTTGGGCAGAGTCAGGGAGGGGTGGGATGGAAGCAAGGGCAGAGTCAGGGAGGGTGGGACGGGAGTTAGGGCAGAGTCAGGGAGGGGTGGGATGGCAACTAGGGCAGAGTCAGAGAGGGGTGGGGCAGGAGCTTGTGCAGAGTCAGGGAGGGGAAGGACGGGAGCTAGGGCAGAGTCAGGGAGGGGTGGGACGGGAGCTAGGGCAGAGTAAGGTTGAGGTGGGATGGGAGCTTTGGCAGAGTCAGGGAGGGGTGGGATGGGAGCTTGGGCAGAGTCAGGGAGGGGTGGGATGGGAGCTAGGGCAGAGTCAGGGAGGGTTGGGATAGGAGCTTGGGCAGACTCAGGGAGGGATGGGATGGGAGCTTGGGCAGAGTCAGTTAGGGGTGGGATTGGAGCTTGGGCAGAGTCAGGGAGGGGTGGGACGGGAGCTTGGGCAGAGTCAGATAGGGGTGGGATGGAAGCTAGGACAGAGTCAAGTAGGGGTGGGATGGGAGCTAGGGCAGAGTCAGGGAGGGGTGGGATGGGAGCTTGGGCAGAGTCAGGGAGGGGTGGGATGGAAGCTTGGGCAGAGTCAGGGAGGGGTGGGATGGGAGCTAGGGCAGAGTCAGTTAGGGGTGGGACAGGAAATTGGGCAGTGTCAGGGAGGGGTGGGACGGGAGCTTGGGCAGAGTCAGGGGTGGGAAGGGAGTAGGGTTGCCACCTCAGCCATGTTTTCCTGGACACTTATGAGTTACACATGCTGCAGGGTGTGCAGGGAGGAACATGTATTGTGTTTCTGGACAGCACTATTCATATTCCTCCCTGCACACCCTGCTGCATGTGTAACTTATAAGTGTTCTGTATTTTAAGGGACGGGTGGCAACCATAGATGGGAGCTTGGGCAGAGTCAGGGAGGGGTGGGACGGAAGCTAGGGCAGAGTCAGGGAGGGGTGGAATGGAAGCTAGGGCAGAGTCAGTGAGGGTTGGGATGGGAGCTTGGGCAGAGTCAGGGAGGGGTGGGACGGGAGCTTTGGCAAGGCCAGGTAGAGGTGGGACGGGAGCTTGGGCAAAGTCAGCTACGGGTGGGATGGGAGCTAGGGCAGAATCAGGGAGGGGTGGGACGGGAGCTTGGGCAGAGTCAGATAGGGGTGGGATGGAAGCTAGGACAGAGTTAAGGAGGGGTGGGATGGGACCTAGGGCAGAGTCAGTGAGGGGTAAGATGGGAGCTTGGGCAGAGTCATGGAGGGGTGGGATGGGAGCTAGGGCAGAGTCAGGGAGGGATAAGATGGAAGCTAGGACAGAGTCAAGTAGGGGTGGGATGGGAGCTAGGGCAGAGTCAGGGAGGGGTGGGATGGGAGCTTAGGCAGAGTCAGGGAGGGGTGAGACGGGAGCTTGGGCAGAGTCAGTTAGGGGTGGGATGGGAGCTAGAGCAGAGTCAGGGAGGGGTGGGACAGGAGCTTAGGCAGAGTCAGGGAGGGGTGGGACGGGAGCTTGGGCAGAGTCAGTTAGGGGTGGGATGGGAGCTAGGGCAGAGTCAGGGAGGGGTGAGACGGGAGCTTGGGCAGAGTCAGGTAGGGGTGGGATGGGAGCTAGGGCAGAGTCAGGGAGGGGTGGGATGGGAGCTAGTACAGAGTCAGCGAGGGGTGGGATCGGAGCTTAGGCAGAGTCAGGGAGGGGTGGGATGGGAGCTTGGGCAGAGTCAGGTAGGGTGGGATAAGAGCTAGGGCAGAGTCAGGGAGGGGTGGGATGGTAGCTAGGGCAGAGTCAGGGAGGGTTGGGATGGGAGCTTGGGCAGAGTCAGTTAGGGGTGGGATGGGAGCTTGGGCAGAGTCAGGGAGGGATGGGATGGGAGCTTGGGCAGAGTCAGGTAGGGGTGGGATGGAAGCTAGGACAGAGTCAAGGATTGGTGGGATGGGAGCTAGGTCAGAGTCAGTGAGGGGTAAGATTGGAGCTTCAGCAGAGTCAGGGAGGGGTGGGACGGGAGTTAGGGCAGAGAGAGGGAGGGGTGGGATGGCAGCTAGGGCAGAGTCAGGGAGGGGTGGGGCAGGAGCTAGGGCAGAGTCAGGGAGGGGTGGGGTGGGAACTAGGGCATAGTAAGGTTGGGGTGGGATAGGAGCTTGGGCAGAGTCAAGGAGGGGTGGGATGGGAGCTTGGGCAGAGTCAGGTAGGGGTGTGATAAGAGCTAGGGCAGAGTCAGGGAGGAGTGGGACGGGAGCTAGGGCAGAGTCAGTGAGGGTTGGGATGGGAGCTTGGGAAGAGTCAGTTAGGGGAGGATGGGAGCTTGGGCAGAGTCAGGGAGGGGTGGGATGGAAGCTAGGACAGAGTCAAGGAGGGGTGGGATGGGAGCTTGGGCAGAGTCAGGTAGGGGTAAGATGGGAGCTAAGACAGAGTCAGGTAGGGGTGGGATGGGAGCTAGGGCAGAGTCATGGAGGGGTGGGATGGGAGCTAGAGCAGAGTCAGGGAGGGGAGGGACGGGAGCTTGGGCAGAGTCAGGTAGGGGTGGGATGAGAGCTAGGGCAGAGTCAGGGAGGGTGGGATGGGAGCTTAGGCAGAGTCAGGGAAGGGTGGGATGAAACCTTGGGCAGAGTCAGTTAGGGGTGGTATGGGAGCTTAGGCAGAGTCAGGGAGGGGTGGAATGGAAGCTAGGGCAGAGTCAGGGAGGGGTGGGATGAAAGCTTGGGCAGAGTCAGTTAGGGGTGGGATGGGAGCTTAGGCAGAGTCAGTGAGGGGTGGGATGGAAGCTTGGGCAGAGTCAGTTAGGGTTGGGTTGGGAGCTAGAGCAGAGTTAGGGACGGGTGGGACAGGAGCTTGGGCAGAGTCAGGGAGGGGTGGGACGGGAGCTTGGGCAGAGTCAGTTAGGGGTGGGACTGGAGCTTGGGCAGTTTTTGGTTTCACTCTGGAAACTGGGATCCTCCATCCCATAATCCCCTAGCATTCAGCCCATATTGTGACAATGTCAAACTAATTAAATTAATAACATAATAAAATCACAAAAAAAATCACACACAAAAAAACTGTTTTGTAATTATAGTGTGCTATGTACATGGCATATTGTAACAAAAAAATTTAAGTGCTCAGAACCAGCACTGTATACATAGACAGACATCTAGATAGGCAGCTAGACAGCGATAGACAGCGATAGATAGACAGATAGATAGATAGATAGATACATACACATAGATTGATAGATAGATAGATAGATAGATACACACAGATAGATAGATAGATAGATAGATAGATAGATAGATAGATAGATAGATAGATACACATAGATTGATAGATAGACAGACAGATAAACGACATACAGATAGATAGAAAGATAGACAGAGAGACAGACAGACAATAGATAGATTAATATATACATAGATAGATATATAGATAGATAGATAGATAGATAGATAGATAGACAGACAGATAGTAAGACAGACAGATAGATAGACAGACAGACAGATAGTACAACAAGAAAGGTTGCTTATACTCATGTATAAATCACAGTTCCTGTAGTTTGAATAGTTTCCATAACAATCTGAGAACTACAGTACATATTCTCTATGTTGTCCACCAAATGAACTTTAGAAAAATGGAGGAAACTTTTCCTATCCAGCAAATAAAACATAACCATAGATGCTGGCTTTATGCTAGAAAATTTCACATTTTTAACATTCTGTGTGCCAATTGCATTTTCTGAAACAGCAAATAGAAATGTGAGTTTTAAGAGCCAGAGGAGTTATGTGAATGTCTCAGCCAATAAAATGCCAATGGGGCTGGTAACTGAGATTCTCTCAGTAGCAGTTGATTTCACGGCTGTGTAACACTGTTCCCTGCAGTGTCTAGCGCATGCATCTGAAGCTAATTAGCGCAGCCCAGCTTCTGCTGCTTATGGGCACCCACCTAATGAATGGAAACAGATTTGCCATTTACAAAGTTTACATTCACATCTAACAGTATTGAATTTTCTTGGAAACAAATGGACATGCTTTTTGTAACAATAATCCTCCGGCTATGTGACCTTTGACTCTTTTATACTACTGAATTCAATAACACATGCATTATATTGATGGTATTTCCTAATACGCAGAACACACAGGCACACAAATACAGACTTCATATTGCTTCCCAAAATGGAAAAATAAATAAATACATTTAAATTAAATTTAACTTATGAAATGATACTTCTGTGCAGCAATCCTGATTTTTTATTTATTTTGTAGAAAACGTGCACATAGGTCATAAGTGTAAAAGGTTTAGCAACAGTATTTAATTTGTGCAAGAAATATTTATAAATATATCTATATGGGGCATACCACAAAACCCTGTTCTGGCTGTTCGTTCATTCGCTATCCCGGAGGTGCGCTAAGCCAAAAGTGCATTAAGAAATAATTGAAATAACATTCACTCAGAAGAGTGATAGATATATAGGTATAGTATAGGTATATATAGGAATATTTATTTAAAATAAAAATAGCATTTACCTGTATGTGAAGACCATTGGAACGTGAAATATTAATAACTCCTGTCGGGTTAGCATGCAAGTGATGTTAGTTTTTTTCTTCTGCATTCTCTATTTAAGTCTATGGGAAGAATAATTTAGCGCAGACACAATATCCAAAGTCCTTTGGTTATCGCACATCAGGTTTTTATTGCACATAAAACTTTTAACCTGCACATGCAAAACGATACTCTAGCAAAAGTGCTAAAGAGCGCTCCACTTGTAATCTAGCTCATACATAGATAGATAGATAGATAGATAGATAGATAGATAGACAGATACATGCCAAATATATATCTTTATCTATATATCTACAAGTTTCATATAAAATGTACCGTATTCATTTTCACATCTGTGCAAATCCAGTGAGTGTGGATCCATCGCTGTATTATGCTAAATCTTATCCTGATACCCTGCTATAGTTGGCATTTGGAGGTGAGGATGTGAACAATGAGGTGACAAATTTTGGAAACTAATAGTAACACATTTATCTCCATTAAAGTCTATGGATAATTATTATGTTACCACCAGTTTCCAAAGTTTACCACCTCAATGTTATTGTGCTACTATGTAATCTCAACCACAGAAAATAATTAACCGAAAAAATTCTCTGATGAAACAAGAGCATTTTATATATTTATCTCACTAGAATGTCCCTCACAATTGAAATGTTCTAAACAATGTGAAGAACCTAATACCTATTGTAAACTAAATGTGGAGCTATATTTAGTGACCTGCATGTTCTGCATCAGCAGACTTTTATATGGGTGATATCATTCATTTCTTACATTAAAAACATGTTACTGTCTATAATTTGTAACAATCAGCTCCTTTAAAGGATAAGAATGATTTTAATGGGTTAGATAGTACATACATTTTTAAAAGAAATTTGAAATTAATTATATTATCATATTTACTTAGTTCTCGTTGTATCCTCTGTTGAAGAGCAAAGCTATGTAGGCTCAGGTGCAGAAATGTTGTAATGGAGGTTAGCTGCTCATAAATGGCTACACACATATGCCCCCTTTCTTTGGCTCATCAGAAGTGTTCAGCTAGCTCCCAGTAGTGCATTGCTTCTCTTAAACTGACTTTAACTATACGTTTAACCCTTTTGCACATGTTAAATATATATGTAATGTTTTGGATCATATCACAAATCCTTGCTATTGTCTACCCCTATCTCTGTACCCAGCGCTACAGAATGTTGTGGCGCTATCCAAATAAATGATAACAATAATATACATGCACCGATGCAATAATAAAAAGCTCTAACGGATTAGGACATTTTCTTTTTGCACTTTTTTGCCTTGTTCAGTAGTGTCTTCAAATTGTGTTTATCTTTAGACTGTGTATTACACAAAGATAAAGCTATACAAAGGCTCTGTTCCACAGCAGTACTAACCTTTGCATAAACATATGAGATTGAAAACCTGGAAGCATCTGGCTCAGGAGATGATTTTTGGGGTCATGTGGTGACAATACTACTTCCTCCCTGGGGTGATAATAATCCAGGAGCAGTGATAAACAGCAATCACTAACCAGGAAGTCACAGATTTCCACCCACCCCCTTTGTATACATTTTTTATTTGCATAAGCCGACTCAGCAATACACTTTCTATAACCAATTCACCTTTAATACTGCCCCCTGCCCATCCTCAGTATCTCAATAACACAGATAAAACTGTCCCAAACTATCTTGCACAGTACCCCATATATCCCTTGCAATGCTTCAAGTCCACCCCATATATCCTGCAATGCTTTAATTGCACCCCATATTTCCTGCAATGCTTTAAGTGCACCTATATCTCTTGCAATGCTTCAAGTCTACCCAATATCTCTTGCAATGTTTCAAGACCACCCCATATCTCTTGCAATGTTTCAAGTCCACCCCCTAGCTGTTCACCAATTCACCTTTAATATTTCCCCCAGCCTAGCCTCAGTATCCCAATAACACTCACAGAGAAAACTGTCCCATGCTATCTTGCACAGTACCTCATATTTATTTCAGTGCTTCAAGCGTACCCAATATCCCTTGCAATGTTTTAAGTCCACCCCATCTCTTTTACAATTATTATTATTCTTTATTTATAAAGCGCAAATAGATTCTGCAGCACTGCCCATGGGTACAATGATAACAGTACAATGGAGAAACAATATGATAAAAGACAAAATTTTACAGACAAAATACAGGGGGAATTGAGGGCCCTATTCCCGTGGGAACTTACAATCTAGATGGGTAGGAGGATGGGAAACAGGAGGTGGGGACTGCAAAGGTGAGAATGATATTAGTGAGGAGATAGAGGGCAACTGTTAGTTAAGTGAAGTTAGTTTGTTAATAAGTAGGGTGATAAGCTTCCCTGAACAGAAAGGTCTTTAGGGAATGTTTAAAGGAGGAGAGGTTAGGGGCAAGTCTAACAGCACTAGGAAGTGCATTCCAGAGGGTTGGTGCCGCACAAGAGAAGTCCTGTAGCCTAGCATGGGAGGAGGTGATGGTAGAGGACGCAAGAAGCAGGTCATTGTTGAATCTTAGGGGGTGGGCAGGAGTATATTTGTTGATGAGTGAGGACAGGTAGGGTGGGGCAGCATTGGTGAGAGCGTTGTAGGTCAGGGTGAAAATTTTGAATTTAACTCTGTTGTGAAAGGGGAGCCAGTGAAGGGACTCACAGAGAGGTGCAGCATAAACAGAGCATCGAGAGAGGTGGATTAGCCTGGCAGATGCATTTAGGATGGATTGGAGGGGAGAGAGGCGGGAGAGAGGGAGGCCAGTTAGTAAGTTGTTACAGTAGTCAAGTGGGGAAATTACCAGGGAGTGGATTAGCTGTTTAGTAGTTTCAGCACTTAGAAATGAACAAATTTTGGAGATATTGCATAGATAGTTGCGGCAGGATGAAGAGAGCAATTGGATGGGGGGAATGAAGGACAGATTTGAGTCAAGCGTGACTCCGAGGCAGAGGACTTGGGGTGATGGGGAGATTGTGGTGCCGCCAACAGTGATAGAAAAATTAGAAACTGGAGTAGAGTTAGAGGGGGGAATTAGAAGTAGTTTGGTCTTGGACATGTTTATTCTTAGGTGGTGAGAGGCCATCCAGGAGGAAATGCCAGATAAGCAGTCGCTGATGTGAGAATTGACAGAAGGAGAGAGTGCAGGGGTGGAAAGGTAGATCTGGGTATCATCAGCATAGAGATGATAGCTGAAGCCATAGCTGTTGATAAGTTTACCCAGTGAAGAAGTGTAAATAGAGAAGAGTAGAGGACCCAGGACAGAGCCTTGAGGTACTCCAACAGACAGAGGCAAAAGAGAGGAGGAGTCACCAGCAAAAGAGACGGAGAAGGATCTGTTAGAGAGATAAGAGTGGATCCAGGAGAGGGCAGTGTCACAGACCCCAAGAGAGCTGAGAGTTCGTAGGAGAAGGGGATGGTCAACAGTGTTAAAGGCAGCAGAGAGGTCAAGTAAGATGAGTATAGAGTAGTAGCCTTTGTTTTTAGCAGAAAGGAGATGGTTAGTAACCTTGGTGAGGGCAGTCTCAGTTGAGTGTTGGGGACGGAAGCCAGATTGATATGGGGCGGTAGTTTGCAGGGGAGTTAGGGTCAAGGGAGGGTTTTTTGAGGATGGGGGTGACCTTTGCATGTTTGAAGGAGGCAGGGAATGAGCCGGTAGAAAGGGATAGGTTGAATATGTGAGTAAGAGCCGGAGTGAGGGTGGGAGACAGAGGGGGAATTAGATGTGAAGGAATAGGGTCAAGTGGGCAGGTAGTGAGGTGTGAGGAAGACAAAAGGGAAGCCACTTCACTCCCAAATGCACTCTCAAAATCTATTGCACGTCTTTAAGTCCACCCTATATCTCTTGCACGTCTTTAAGTCCACCCCATATATCTTACAATGTTTCAAGTCCACTCCATATCTCTTACAATGCTTCAAATGCACCCCATATATCTTGCAATGTTTCAAGTCCACCCCATATCTATTGAAACGCTTAAGTCCACTCCATATATATTGCAATGCTTTAAAGGGGTGGTATACACCAACTTTCATTTAACTGCATGTAATAGGCACTACAATAAAGAAGAAAAGAAAAAATCCAGTATAAAACCTTTTAAAAACTTACTTAGAAACTCCCAGTTTAGCACTGCTGATGAGATTAGCCTGGGACACCCACTGAAAGAGTCTGATAACAGAACCTCCCCCCTCCCCTGCATATGAAAAGATCCATTATACAAATAGAAGCAGTCTGAAATCTGTATACATCAGTATACATCTAAAACTTTGGGGCTTGGTTAGGAGTCTGAAAACCAGCACAATGTTATTTAAAAATAAAGAAAACTATATATTGTTACAAAAATACACAAAGATGGCTATATGAATGGATCATCTACAAGACATTTATGCAAAGACAAATCTAGTGTACAATGTCCCTTCAAGTGCACCCCATATATATCTTGCAATGCTATAAGTCCACCCCATATCTGTTGCAATGATTCAAGCAAAAAAAAATTGCGACCGCGTTAACTTCTCCCATAGAAGTCAATTGAGTGTGAAAATTAAAAAAAAAAAAAAACTATATTCAAGAGTGCTAAACCAGACATAAAATATTATTATTTCACATCCGAATGGTGTTCGAATAGCAGAATATATTCTATTTATTCTTAAATACATATTTCTATATATACCTGTGTATACCTATTCCTATTGATATATAGGTATATATATGTATTTTACTTGAACATAATCAAAGATATAGAAATATATATTTAATATTAAAAAGTACATTATTTTCTATGCAAAGAACATAGTAATGTAAAATATGCGTTTTGCACATCGTGTTTCACGATTTAGATTTTAACTCTGTCGGGTTAACGCACATGAAAACTTGTTATTAAAAATTATTTCAAAATATTAAACATACTGTACAATATACATATAGTATATATTATATGTATTATTTAGAATATTTTACAGTATGTTTAACAATTTTTAATCATTTTAAATAATTTTCATTAATATTTTATATGTACATATGCACACATATATATACAGTATATATATATATATATAAATAAATATTTACATACATATACATATTTAGACATGTATATGTATGTATCTCTATGTGAAAGCCCTTTGCCTGCCTATTTTTTTTCAAACACCTGTGACGTCATACTGTATCTTTGAGCCCTTACAACTTTTTAATGCAATTTTTTAAAAACAAAAAAGTTTTAGCGGATTGTGTTTTTATAAGTGTATCTGTACTTTTAAATGTATTTTTGATGTGTTTCGTGCAATCTGTTTGTCTTGAGTAACAGTTAACCAGAGCTCAGAAGTCGTGCTCCATATGTAACACACGTTATATTTGATTGCGCTTAAGTGAACGTGTTTACTTTCAACTTGTGGGCGCTACTTCCGAAATGCGCAAACATCCACAAAACACCCCTTATCGCTTGCGTGCGCTCCACTCGTGGTTTAGCCCTAAAATTAGCTCAACTTGTCGACAGAGCAGACACCTGTACCTTATCACTCTATACAACCACAGAGCTTTCTTATCTAATCCCTGCCTGTATACACAAAACCCAATACTTAGGGCCCAGTGATCAAAAACTCACCGACTTGGAGAAAAATCACACCAAATCTGTAGTTTAAAACCTCATATTGTAACGTATGTGTGTCTCTTTCACATCCAGAACCTTGCATAACTAGATAAACAGCTCTAAAGCTGAAATTTGCCTTTATAAAATTATTTGAGGTACCTTACAATAATGACTTTTAAAACATAATAATCTCACCAGAGAGAAATAATTGAAAATGAACATTTTAGTACCTTTTTCTCCTACCCTCTACTGGGAGTGCAATTGGTTTTGCTTCGTCTGGTTTACACAGCTTTTATATACCCACAGCTTGTATGTACCCACAGCTTTTATATACCCACAGCTTTAATGTACCCACAACTTTTATATACCCACAGCTTGTATGTACCCACAGTTTTTATGTACCCACAGCTTTTATATACTCACAACTTTAATGTACCCACAGCTTGTATGTACCCACATCTTTTATATACCCACAGCTTTTATTTTACCCACAGCTTTTATATACCCACAGCTTTTATATACCCACAGCTTTTATTTTACCCACAGCTTTTATTTTACCCACAGCTTTTATATACCCACAGCTTTTATATACCTACAGCTTTTATATACCCACAGCTTTTATATACCTACAGCTTTTATATACCCACAGCTTTTATATACCCACAGCTTTTATGTACCCACAGCTTTTATATACCCACGCTTTTATGTACCCACAGCTTTTATATACCCACAGCTTTTATATACCCACAGCTTTTACATACCCACGCTTTTATGTACCCACAGCTTTTATGTACCCACAGCTTTTATGTACCCACAGCTTTTATATACCCACAGCTTTTATGTACCCACAGCTTTTATATACCTACAGCTTTTATATACCCACAGCTTTTATTTACCCACACCTTTTATGTACCCACAGCTTTAATGCACCCACAGCTTTTGTGTACCCACGTTTTTATGTACCCACAGCTTTTGTGTACCCACAGCTTTTATGTACCCATATGCACAAAGGTAAAGGAGCTACAATTTTACATTCCCAATCTGCTTATTAAACATACTAATACAGTACAATAATGATTTATATCACACACTACCCTCAATGTGTCTGCTTCACCATCAACCCACCTATAAAGCAGAAGCTCATTGTCTGTAAAGGAAAACTCCCACAGCCCTATTGGTGGACAGTGACACAAGTCACAAGCATAAAAAAGTGTTTGCTTTTCTTTCCTAAATTCTAGATAATCTGATTTACAAAAGAAAAACCCCCCAAATAATAAATCTTACAATGTAAAAGAAAATTACTAAAAATGTGTTTCCAGTCTCTTACAGCACTTAGGGCTAGATTTATCAAAGCCATTCTCCTTTAATTCCGTCCAAAATAGCTCATACAAACTGATCGTCATATTCATCAAAGCACTCTGCGCCTATAATTGCGCAAATCTGAAAGAAACTTCTCCGCACTCAGCGTGAATTCGCCTAGGCGCACAGGCGCGCTCCCGAGTGCTACAATTTACATTAGTAATAGGGGTAATTTAACAGCCCGACCTACAAATACGCCCAGTTTCTTATTTATCATTGCTTTGCGCCGATAGGGAACTGCAATTTCGGCTTCAATTGCCATGCAGACTGAGGCGAACACCATTATAATACATGCTTTTACATCTTGTGATGCAGTACTTTCTTCTTTTAACTAATTTTTCAAAGGCTCAGCGCCAAGAAGAGACTGTTATTGCCAGAAATTTGCGCTTCCACTGGCGCATATGGGTACCAACAGTTATATATATAGATCGATATTTTAATATATTTATTTTTTGCGATCTTAAATTATCAACATATATAAAAAACAGCACAGAAACATTATATAGTATAAATATAAGCTAAATATTAACTTAAAAACACTTTTTTAATAATCAAAACATGGCGGCGTAAATATTTATAGGGATGTACTGTGATAAATAGGGAGTAAATGCCGTTTCCGACAGGCAAAATCTATCATTATTACGCCCCTGCTCGCCTGCACAAAGTTACCTCTATTTTTATGATAAATTCAGGCGCACATGTTCGCTTCTCCGGAGGCGAGCTGGGGCGCAGTTACAGGCGAAGCACATACAGAGTTCGCCTAGCCTTTGATAAATCTAGCCCTTAATCTCCACCAGCCTTATAGGATCTCCAGCGTCACAGGTTCCTACCATTCTGATTCATTAAAGCTCTCTCCTCTCCCTATTCTTTTGAGAATCAGACACATGAAATAACATAAGAGCTGGGAATGCTGTAAAAAGCTCTTAGTGAATAATTTTCCAAATTAAAAAAGAAAAAAAATGGTTTTATGTTTAGTGTCAACTATTGTTTACAAGGAATTGTTATCTCTGCTGAATTGTGATAGACTGTTTAAAGGAACAGTAAAGTCAATTTTAAACTTTAATGATTCAGATAGAGAATACAATTTTAAACAACATTTCCATTTACTTTTATTATCAAATTTGCTTCATTCTCTTGGTATCCTTTGTTTAAAAGCATACCTAGATACACTCAGGTGCAGCAATGCACTACTGGGAGCTACCTAAACACATGGATGAGCCAATGACAAGAGGCATATAAGTGGAGTCACCAACAAAGGATTGCTCTACTACCATTTAAAACTGAAATGTACTGAAATGTACAATTCAATTTTGACCAGTATTTCCCTTTAAATCTTGAGTACACCGGAGTATAATTTCTAGGATTGCAACTCCCTTACACTCCTATTTGCTGTATAGTGATTGTTGATATGCACAGGAACTTCTTATATCTGTCCCCAACTGACCAACTCTTAATTGGTTTTCAAAGGGTTTGTCCCTAGACTATAAAAAAATCCATATTTTGCTAACAAAATTACAGTTGAAACACTTTTACAATATTTACTTTGTATGCTTATTTTTAGTAATGTAATAATTAATTGTGGATGCAAAATTACAAAATAATATTGTTCCTTTAGCTCCCGAATATTATATACTATGGAAAAAAAATTGTGTGAGTGTAGTAACTTTACTTTGATCACTATGTATATATTTATCTCCCTCTATGGTCACATTATCAGCAAATGACAAAGAAAAATAATTAAAATATATCATAATTAAATCAATATCTTCTTTTTTATAACAATTTGATTATATATACAGTATATATATAATAAAGTACAAACCAGTTTTTTTCTGCATCAGAAAACTTTAACTTCTCAGATCATTAAAGGGATATAAAAACCAAAATATTTATTTCATGATTCAAAAAAGAGCATGTGATTTTATATAGCTTTCTTATTTTCTTTATTCTCTTGGAATCTTTTGTAGAAAAGCAGGGATCTATGCTTAGGAGCCGGACCATTTTTGGAGCACTATACGGCAGCAGTTTTGCAAGAATGTTATTCATTTCCAAGAGCACTATTTCCTGCCATGTAGTGCTCCAGATACCTACCTAGGTATCTCTTCAACACAGTATATTATGGGAACAAAGCACATCTGGTAATAGAAGGAAACTTATTTAAAACGGTGTGCGATGTCTAAATCATAAAAACATTTTTTTCTCCCCGTTTAAGAGATTTCTGGATCTCCATTGAAAGATTCCTCACTAAATGATATCATCCCACCTTTAAACGTACTCCCACAATAGTTTTATTTAGTGATAGACCAAACACAAATGTAAAATAAAGCAGCTGCTCTAGATTTGCCTAAATGGAGCAAAATCTCTAATTGCCAGAAAATGGAAATCTGTACTAATCCCCACCGAGGATGAATAGAAAAACCGCCAAATAGACTAGATTACTGTAGTCTAAACTGTATTAACAAATGAACTAATGTTTACCTCCAATTAACACATAATTGCTCATGCAGACACCTTTCCCCTTCTCCGCTTCCCCTCTCTAACCTCTCTCTTACCCCCCACTAAGACCGGTTGCTATCTTTTTCTTTAATTCTCTTGTTCTTTATTCTAATTTATTTTGTTTTTCTCAATCTACTGATAATCAGCAGAGTTCTCCAAATATAATTTCTCACTCAAATAAGATGTCATATCAAGCTTTCATGCTGCTTTTAGTATGTTTAAATATTGTCTTTTACTTTTCGCATTATTAACGTTTAAATGCAGATGCCTAGATTACGAGTCTTGCGTTAGCCTTATAAAGCAGCGTTGAGAGGTCCCAACGCTGCTTTTTAACGCCTGCTGGTATTACGAGTCTGGCAGGTACAGGTGTACCGCTCACTTTTTTTCCGCAACTCGAGCATACCGCAAAATCCACTTACGTAAATTGTGTATCCTATCTTTTCAATGGGACTTGCATAACGCCGGTATTACGAGTCTTGGAAAAAGTGAGCGGTACAGCCTCTCCTGTCAAGACTGATACCGCATTTAAAAGTCAATAGTTAAGAGTTTTATGGGCTAATGCCGTAACATAAAACTCTTAACTAAAGTGCTAAAAAGTTCACTAACACCCATAAACTACCTATTAACCCCTAAACTGAGGCCCCCCACATCGCAAATACTATATTAAAATTTTTAACCCATAATCTGCCTAACCGGACATCGCCGCCACTTCAATAAATGTTAATACCCTAAACCGCCACACTCCTGCCTCGCAAACACTAGTTAACTATTATTAACCAATAATCTGCTGTCCCTAACATCGCCGACACCTATTTACATTTATTAACCCCTAATCTGCCGACCCCAACGTTGCCACCACTATATTAAATTTATTAACCCCAAAATCTAAGTCTAACCCTAAAACCCCCTAACTTAAATATTATTTAAATAAATCGAAATAAAATTACTACAATTAAATAAATTATTCCTATTTAAAACTAAATACTTACCTATAAAATAAACTATAAGCTAACTATTTAATAACTTCCTAGTTAAAATAAATACAAATATACCTGTAAAATAAATCCTAACCAAAGTTACAATTATACCTAACACTACACTATAATTAAATAAATTACCTAAATTAACTACAATTAATTACAATTAAATAAAATAAACTAAAATACGAAACCCCCCCCCCCACACTAAATTACAGAAAATAATAAAATAATTACAAGAATTAAGGTAGAAAAAATCCTATTGGCTGTTCCAATCAGCCAATAGTATGCAAGCTCAATCCAATTTTCTGTTCTAATCAGCCAATAGGATTGAACTTCAATCCTATTGGCTGATTGGATCAGCCAATAGGATTTTTTCTACCTTAATTACGATTGGCTGATAGAATTCTATCAGCCAATCAGAATTGAAGGGACGCTATCTTGAATGACGTCATTTAAAGGACCCTTCATTGTTCCAGTCGCCATCGAACAAAGAGGATACTCCGCGTCGGAAGTCTTGAAGATGGACCCGCTCTGCTCCGGATGGATGAAGATAGAAGATGCCGCCTGGAGGAAGACTTCTGCCCGTCTGGAGGACCTCTTCTGTCCGGATAGGATGAAGACTTCGGACCGTCTGGAGGACCACTTCTGCCCGGTTGGGTGAAGACGTCTCAAGGTAGGGTGATCTTCAAGGGGATAGTGTTAGGTTTTATTAAGGGGGGATTGGGTGGGTTTTAGAGTAGGGTTGGGTGTGTGGGTGGTGGGTTGTAATGTTGGGGGGGTATTGTCTTTTATTTTTACAGGTAAAAGAGCTGATTACTTTGGGGCAATGCCCCGCAAAAAGCCCTTTTAAGGGCTATTTGTAATTTAGTATAGGGTAGGGATTTTTATTATTTTGGGAGCTTTTTTATTTTATATGGGGGATTAGATTAGGTGTAATTAGTTTAAAAAACTTGTAATTATTTTTTTATTTTTTGTAATTTAGTGGGGTTTTTTTTTTCGTAATTTAGTTTATTTAATTTAATTGTAATTAATTGTAGTTAATTTAGGTAATTTATTTAATTATAGTGTAGTGTTAGGTGTAATTGTAACTTAGGTTAGGATTTATTTTAAAGGTATATTTGCCTTTATTTTAACTAGGAAGTTATTAAATAGTTAATAACTATTTAATAACTATTGTACCTAGTTAAAATAAAAACAAAGTTGCCTGTAAAATAAAAATAAATCCTAAAATAGCTACATTGTAACTATTAGTTATATTGTAGCTATCTTAGGGTTTATTTTATAGGTAAGTATTTAGTTTTAAATTGGAATAATTTATTTAATACTAGTAATTTTATTTAGATTTATTTAAATTATATTTAAGTTAGGGGGGGTTAGGGTTAGGGCTAGACTTAGGTTTAGGGGTTAATAACTTTATTATAAAGGCAGCGACGTTGGGGGCGGCAGATTAGGGGTTAATAAATGTAGGTAGGTTGCAACGACATTGGGGAAGGCAGAATAGGGGTTAATAACTATAATGTAGGTGTCGGCGATGTCGGGGGCGGCAGATTAGGTGTTAATAAGTGTATGATTAGGGGTGTTTAGACTCGGGGTTCATGTTAGGGTGTTAGGTGTAGACATAAAAAGTCTTTCCCCATAGGAATCAATGGGGTTGCATTAGGAGCTGAACGCTGCTTTGTTGCAGGTGTTAGACTTTTTTTCAGCCGAATCAGCCCCATTGACTCCTATGGGGAAATCTTGCATGAGCACGTTTTTCCAGCTTACCGCTACCGTAAGCAGCGCTGGTATTGAGGTGAGATGTGGAGCTAAACTCTGCTCTACGCTCACTTTTTTGCGGCTAACACCGGGTTTCTAAAGACCCGTAATACCAGCGTTACTATAGGTGAGCGGTAAGGAAAACCTATGCGTTAGCACCGCACACCATTACCAACAAAAACTCGTAATCTAGCCGAGAGAATCTATAAAATATAGACCTTAGACATTACGAAAATTAGTAGAACGAGGCATGTAATCATTCTTCTTTGTAATAGTCAATATTGTTTTATGATGTATATGTTTATAAAACTTTAATAAAAACTTTATAAATAAGAAAAAACAAAACTTTTTTTTTTCTTTTTCATATCCCTTAAATTTTCCACTCAAAACACCCCCCTCTGTAGAGATTAAAGTTTTTTTTTCTAAACTGGTGTCAGACGTCTGTAACAATCGGCTCTTTAAATAATACCCTCTAATGATTTTTATCACATAACACAGGGATTACACAAAGATAAAGCTATACAAAGGCTCTGTTCCATAGCAGGACTAACTTTTGTATAAACATATGATATTGAAAACCTGGAAGCATCTGGCCCAGGAGATGGTTTTGGGGTCATGTGGTGACAATACTACTTCCTCCCTGGGGTGATAATAATCCAGGAGCTGCGATAAACAGTGATCACTAACCAGGAAGTCACACATTTCCACCCACCCCATTTCTGTTTGCACATGTCCCCTCAACAATACACTGGCAACAGCTCATTCATTTTGATTATTGCCCCCAGAGAAGCTTCAGTAACCCAGGTCTTAGTGTCCCAAACCACACATCAAACTGTCCAAAGCCATCATTCACAATATCCACACTTGTACTCAAGCCAACTCATGGGAAAAGCTAAATACACTCCATCCTCTTGTGCAATGCCTCAGCTATATCCCAGCCCACTTACATTCTCCTGAGCCCACTCAGGTATTATTTGCCACATCCCGTGCCTCATTTGCACTACCTACTGCCCACTTACACTGACTCAAGCACACTCATACTGAAGACTACAGCTTGCTTGCATTTAATAAGCATTGCGCCCACTATCTGCTTACCATGCTACTACAGGCCACTAAATATCACCACCTATGACAACTCCCTATGCACACTGCCATTGCCAAGTTTGCTACATATGAACCCATTAACTCATCTATAGTCTAAAAAAACAAAAAGAGACAGATGCGCCACATGGCCCAATATTGTTTGCTCCAATAATATCCATATACAATAAATGATATAGTCAATGCTCTAAATGATAATAAGTCTCTGATATTAGTAGGGTGTTGATGAGGCAGCAATCTGTGATGATCCAGGCCAGGATCCAGGAACAGTAGTCTAAAAAAACAAAAAGAGACAGATGCGCCACATGGCCCAATATTGTTTGCTCCAATAAGATAATGCTTATGCGTAAAAGAAATACACTCACATATAATAAAGCACCTCAATTAGTGCTGTAGAAGCAGTCTGGGATCTATAACAGTCACCCAGCAGACCGGCCTCCTTAGATTAGTGTGGAATCTGTATAAAGGAGATATGAGAGACACAGGGTGCCAATATGGCCTAGTACTGTTTAGCCAAAAAGTGTATGCAATCAGAAGTATAAGTTTGCACTCACATTTGTTGTAGCATCTCCAGTGATGCTAATAGACCAGGCTGGTGTCAATTCAGTCACCCAACAGACTTAGTGACTTTTGGTTTCCTGATTGCCTTTGAAACTAAGTCTGTTGGGTGACTGAATTGACCCCAGCCTGCTCTATTAGCATCACTGGAGATGCTACAACAAATGTGAGTGCAAACTTATACTTCTGATTGCATACACTTTTTGGCTAAACAGTACTAGGCCATATTGGCACCCTGTGTCTCTCATATCTATCTCCTTTATACAGATTCCACACTAATCTCAGGAGGTCAGTCTGCTGGGTGACTGTTATAGATCCCAGACTGCTTCTACAGCACTAATTGAGGTGCTTTATTATATGTGAGTGTATTTCTTTTACACATAAGCATTATCTTATTGGAACAAACAATATTGGGCCATGTGGCGCATCTGTCTCTTTTTGTTTTTTTAGACTACTGTTCCTGGATCCTGGCCTGGATCATCACAGATTGCTGCCTCATCAACACCCTACTAATATCAGAGACTTATTATCATTTAGAGCATTGACTATATCATTTATTGTATATGTGATATTTGTATTACCACAATTGTGCCTTTATATGCATAATTGTTCATCTACAACTGTACTTATAAATATTCTCTGGTTCCTTTCATAAGGATAGCTTTTTGAATAGTCCAGTTATAATATTGGTTATTCTGATTATATAGTCTATTGTGGCATTAAGAATAGATAGATTTATTCTATTAACTCTACACATTGTGTTAGTCCCTTTGGACAGTAACTAGAAAGAACACTGTGATCTCAAGGGCGCCCCCTAATATATTTTGTAAACTCATCTATAGTGTTGGCTGCTGCAAACACATTTATTATGCATGTTCACCTCAGCAGAATACCCCTACCTATTCAGGATGTTCTCTGTCCCAGACCACTTATAGTGCAAAATACCCCAGCCTAATCAGGATGTTCTCTGCCCCAGATCACTTGTAAAAAATATCCCAACTCAATCGGGATGTTCTCTGTCCCAGACCGCTTATAGTCCAGAATACCAGAGCCCCATCAGGATGTTCTCAGGCTCAGACCACTTATAGTGCAGAATACCACAGCCCAATCAGGATGCTCTCTGTCCAAGACCACTTATAGTTCAGAATACCCCAGTCCAATCAGGATGTTCTCTGCCCAAGACCACTTATAGTGCAGAATACCTCAGTCCAATCAGGATTTTCTGTGCTCAAGACCATTTATAGAGCAGAATACCCTAGTCCATTCAGGATGTTCTCTACCCCAGTCCACTTATAGTGCAGAATATCCCAGCTCAATCAGGATGTTATCTGCCCCAGACCACTTCTAGTTAAGAATACCCCAGTCTAATCAGGAGGATGTCCTCTGCTAACAAACAGCCCTGTCCAATCAATATGTTATTTATCCCAGACCACTTAAAGTGCAGAATACCCCAGTCCAATCAGGATTTTCTCTGTCCCAGACCACTTGTAACAAATACCCCTGCCCGATCAAGAGGTTCTCTGGCCCAGATCAGTTATAGTACAAAATACCCCAGCCCAATTAGGATGTTCTCTGGCTCAGACCCCTTATAGTGCAGAATATCCCAGCCTAATGAGGGTGTTCTCTGTCCCAAATCCCTTATTGTGCAAAATATATCAGGATGTTCTCTGTCACACATCATTTATAGTGCATAATATCCCAGTCCAATCATGATGTTCTCTATCCCAGATTACTTATTGTGCAGAATACCTCAGCCCTGTCCCAGACCACTTGTAACAAATACCCCTGCCTGATCAAGAGATTATCTGTCCCAGATCACTTATAGTACAAAATACCCCTGCCCATTCAGGATGTTCTCTAGTCCAGACCACTTGTAACAAATACACCTTTACAATCAATGTTCTTTATCCCAGATCACTTATAGTGCAGAATACCCCAGTCCAATCAGGATGTTCTCTGACTAAGACCAATTATAGTACAAGACTACCCCAGGCCAATCAGGATGTTCTCTGGCCCAGACCACTTATAACAAACAGCCCTGCCCAATCAATATGTTATTTATCCCAGACCACTTATAGTGCAGAATACCCCAGTCCAATCAGGATGTTCTCTGTCCCAGACCACTTGTAACAAATACCCCTGCCCGATCAAGAGGTTCTCTGGCCCAGATCAGTTATAGTACAAAATACCCCAGCCCAATTAAGATGTTCTCTGGCTCAGACCCCTTATAGTGCAGAATATCCCAGCCCAATCAGGATGTTCTCTAGCCCAGACCACTTGTAACAAATACACCTTCCCAATCAATGTTCTTTATCCCAGACCTATAGTGCAGAATACCCCAGTCCAATCAGGATGTTCTCTGGCCAAGACCACTTATAGTGCAAAATACCCCAGTCCAATCAGGATGTTCTCTGGCCATGACCACTTATAGTGAAGAATATCCCAGCCTAATCAGGGTGTTCTCTGTCCCAGATCCCTTATTGTGCAGAATATCCCAGCCCAATCAGGATGTTCTCTGTCACACATCATTTATAGTGCAGAATATCCCAGTCCAATCAAGATGTTCTCTGTCCCAGATTACTTATTGTACAGAATACCTCAGCCCTGTCCCAGACCACTTGTAACAAATACCCCTGCCCGATCAGGAGATTCTCAGGCCCAGATTACTTATAGTACAAAATACCCCAGCCCAATCAGGATGTTCTCTAGTCCAGACCACTTGTAACAAATACACCTTCCCAATCAATGTTCTTTATCCCAGACCACTTATAGATGGCCAAGACCATTTATAGTGCAGAATATGCCAGCTTTATCATGGTGTTCTCTGTCCCAGATCATTTATAGTGCAGAATATCCCAGTCCAATCAGGATGTTCTCCGTCCCAGATTACTTATTGTGCAGAATAACCCAGCCCAATCAGGATGTACTCTCTCCCAGACCACTTATAGTGCAGAATACCCCTGCCCAATCAGGATGTTCTCTGCTACATACCACTTATAGTGCATATGCCCTAAGATATTCAGAGTTTTCTATGCCTCAAACAAAAAGCAACATATACCAGTCCATTCAGGATGTTCTATGCCTCAGTCCACTTGCAATGCACCTGCCCAAGCACTATACACACTAACCCAATATGTAAGTAAGTATGTGGATCATGCCCTGTGCACACTCAGTCTAATGCAAATAATGGAATTCTGCCCTCTGCACACTCAAACAGGTTGAGCCATCTGTGCCTGTATATATGTATGTACTGTATATATGTATGTCAATAATTATAGGAGAAATACCTCAAAATCACAGGCTATTTGGAATGTTGTGTGGATTCAAGTGCTTAATATATTTTTAAACTGATGAGAAATTCTTACATGTTTTACATAGGTAACATTTTTGAATATATATATATATATGTTTAATTGAAAAATATCTTTCATTAGATATTTGTGAAAAATAATTTGCAATTTTATCATTTATGTTTGTAATAATAAATAAATGTATTATTGGTTGTAGTGTACAAATTTCAGTTAAGCTATTAACACATTTATAATACATTGTGGAAAAATATAGATAATTAGTGTTGCA
The DNA here is from genome assembly GCF_027579735.1 of Bombina bombina. NCBI lineage: Eukaryota > Metazoa > Chordata > Amphibia > Anura > Bombinatoridae > Bombina > Bombina bombina. The sequence goes on along the minus strand of NC_069503.1, from coordinate 160,671,824 downwards.
TATAGTCCACTGTAAAACATTTAATTTACATGCAAGCAATTGTGCATATTCAAATTCTTTGTTTTTAAAAACTTTACTTCCTAATTATTATTATTATTTTTTTTAAATTGTGGCAAAGTTTAATGGTAAATTTACCCTTCAGCATCTCAAGAACAACGTGCAATTTAATTGTAACATAAGGAGATGTATCTGCAGTGTAAATATGTAGCATAATGTGTGCTACTGAAACCTTTTCCAATTTGGTGTATGAAATACATAAGAAATATCACCGTGAATTCTGCGTGACACTCTTAGCTAAAGGCTGTGAAACCCCATGGCATCCTGATATTCTTTTAGCAAATTCCTTCTCCAGATTTGTCTCAGACAGTGTGAGAAATATAAATAGCTTTAAAGGCTTTTGCATGTAAAAAATATATAGGAAATACATAATCTACAAAAGGCATTTGTTCTTCCTTGGCTATACTTACACAAGCAATGCTAATTATATGTTTATTTTTTTCCAACCAGCATAGGAGTGGAAATAGACACAACCTTGAAATTTATCAGTAAAAAATCTACTACTCATTTGAAGATCAGACTAAAGGGACAGTCAACCATAGAATTGTTATTGTTTTAAAAGATAGATAATCCCTTTATTACTCATTCCCCAGTTTTGCATAACCAACACAGTTATATTAATGTACTTTTTACCTCTGTGATTACCTTGTATCTAGGAACCTTCTTCCAGCCCCCTGATCACATGACTGTGACTGTTTACTATCTATTGTCTTAAATTTAGCATTGTATTGTGCTAGATCTTAAATAACTTTCTGTGCCTGAACACAGTGTTATCTATATAGCCCAAGTGTACTTTCTGTCTCTTTGTGTTGAAAAGAGATTTAAAAAGAATGTGATAAGAGGCAGCCCTCAAAGGCTTAGAAATTAGCATATGAGCCTACCTATGTTTAGTTTAAACTAAGAATACCAAGAGAAAAAAGCAAATTTGATGATAGAAGTAAATTGGAAAGTCAATTAAAATTAAAAGTCCTATCTGAATAATGAAAGTTTAATTTATACTTGACTGTCCCTTAAGTCAGATTGCATTGTCTATTTATCATGCATTTGTTGATTATGCAAATCTACTGTATTCACTGCTCCTTTAATATACAAATTAGATGTGATTTTGGATGAATTCATTGTTACATTTTGTATAATCTATTTATTGTTGCAAAATAATAGTTTAAAAATGTTGTAATGTGTATCCACTGTTGAAACTGCATCACTAAACACAAATAACTAAACATTGAGAATTTGAATTCATTTAAGCAGATTACAGTTGACATATTTCCCTAGGCAGCGTTATATCACTAGTATATATGAAGGCGCAATGCCACCCACAGAGAATGCAGAGAAATTGTACTTACACTGCAAAAGAGAGGTGTTCTGTGAAATGAGGGCATAATACATCCCACTAACTATATAAATGAGAGTATTTCCTGACTCATTTCCATCCTCCCCACCCCTGTTTTCATTTATATTACTGCTAAAGACCTGTATTCCCCTTGCACAAAAAAACATTCTTAACCCTTTCATTGTGATACTCTGATACACAGTGTTATTATTATTGTGCTCTATTATATTATTAAAGATAGGGTGTAGAATTAACTGTTAAACGCATAGAAAACTATAATATACAAACTATATGCAGTGTGGAACCTTGGTGGAAAGTTTTGGGACAACTCGGGGTCAATGAGGTTAGGGTAATTGCAGTGGTGGGTTGTGTTACGGTTCAGGGTAAATTTAGGTGGGATGATTTTGGTAGTGTTGGGTCAGCATTGTTATGGGGATATGAATAGTCAGAGATAGGGGTAAAACTTAAAGGGACAGTCAACAACAAAATTGTTATTGTTTAAAAAGATAGATAACACTTTTACTACTCATTTCCCAGCTTTGTGCAAAAAACATTGTTATATTATAACATTTACCTCTGAATTTCTGCTTGTTTCTAAGCCACTACAGACAGCCTCTTATCACATGCTTTTTTTTTATTGGCTTTTCACAACAGGAGACTGCTAGTTCATGTGGGCCATATAGATAACATTGTGCTCTCTTCCATGGAGTTGTGCAGGACACGGCACTAATTGGCTAAAATGCAAGTCAATAGATAATAAATAAATAGCGATGGGATCAGGGGGCTGTCAAAAGAGTCGTAGATACAAGGTAATCACAGAGGTAAAAAGTATATAAATATAATCATGTTGGCTGTGCAAAACTGGGGAATGGGTAATAAAGGGATGATCTATTTTTTAAACAAATCTTGAGACTGTCCCTTTAATTGTTTTGTGTGTTCTGGGTGCAGTTCTAATGAACTGGGTGTGGGGGTCTAAATAATTGTGATTAGGTTGAAAGTGGATGGGGGAGTCATCTTCCTAGTATATCATTTTTAGGTGCAGTTAGGGGAAAACAAATGCACAGATATGGTAAATGGTGGTAGGTAAGGACCCAGTAATCACTATCCAAGCGTTAACACCATTTTGAGATTGGAAAAGTTCAGTCTGATCAGAGCAGATAGCGGGAAAATTGCCCATACGATGCATACACAGCGATTGACACATCAAATTCAACACAAAGGGTGTTGATAAAGTGCAAGATGATTTGGAATAATTCTGTTTTCTTTCTTATGTACTCTGAAACGTTTACAGGAACGTCTTTAGACACCATTATAGATGTATATATCAATATAAGGTCTAGATTAATTTAACCTATTGTATAGTCCCTCAGTAGTGGGCGGGACAGACATTTACATGTATATGTATTTAATAGACAGATATGTGATATCTTATACAGCAAACAAGATCTGCAAAAAACACAAGGAAATGGAAATCACGACCAAAACATCGATAAATGGCTTTTAGCAAACACGCTCTTATTATCTTTTTTTAAATTTCATGTTTGCATTTTTTGGATTGTAAAGTACAGTATTCTTATCTGTAGGAACAGGGTTTTTCTTGGCAATTGCGTCATTGTGATCAGGAGTAAAGTATTTGCCAATAAGTGTTAAAATGCGGCAAAGAGAAATTCTGTGCTGCACAGAGAGAGTGAGGTTTTGAAATAGCGCTCGTTCTGCAAATTTGGACTATCTGTAAAATCTCGTTTTAGAAGATGAGATGAGTTGTTTCCTCTTTATTCTTAAAGAACTTAATATCCCACAATGTTCTTCTTAATTTAAGAGGTTTTCTTAATCAATTAAAAAAAAAAAATACTTTTAACATATTAAACATTTGAAAAACATCATTGATCAGACATGTCCAGTATGCCCATCGTGCCCATATACACATGTCATTCATATTGGTTAACACATCATAAACACCGCTATATTCAAGTGCTAAACACAACCGGAGTCCTTTAAACCCATTAGCCCATTTTTTATTACAGTTAACGGCATCCATTATCGGCAATTCTGTGTGCCGTTGTGGGGAAATGGAGATTGAATTTTGTGTGAGTTAACAATCTTGGCTGTATTTGAAGCAGAAAACTTGTGATCACTTTGAGTATAGAGACCAGGAAAAAATAATGAATGAGCTGCTTTGGGGCCCTTAGGAATTAGGTTGGACAAAGTCACCAAAGCGTTTATTGGCTGACATTAGTTACTGAATTAAAGTTAACATCTGATATCTGAAAATATAACCCATTTTACCTATGGACCACATGCACAAGTACACAGCGGATTATTGTCACCCTCCCATAGTAGGGTTCTAGGGACAGTAAGCACCTTGAGATTTTTATATAAAATGTTTAATTTTGTATTAACTTTATGACTGTGACCAGCCTTGTTGTATGTGGACTTAACCCCAGATTGGCTCCACTGAAAAATAATTGCAATAAAAAGGATGTTAATTTGTTTTAAAAACAGTTGCAGACAACATGGTCAGGGATATCATATAAGTGAATCCCTCACCATGTAATGTGACCCAAATTGTCAAGCGGTCAATCAGGAAAATAATGAGTTAGGAGTTTGTTACAAATGTATATTTATTCAAAATAGTTTCCTTTTAGTAACAAATATTTAACAGAGATATTTTCATACGAATGCACATACATTACAAAAATCGGATTTTTGTTTTTGTAAAACTAAAAGGAATATTCGAATGAATTCACCAGCAAAATTTTGAGAAAACGAAAAAATACTGACAAAATGTGTCAGTACTTATTTGTTTCCTTTAAATTACTTTTAAAGAGTTAATACTTACCTTACTGCACTCTGGAGAGCGCGCTAACCCAATCCTCTACTTGCCAGGTCCCTGACCACGCTAACAGGAGGCTTAGCACCCTAGACCTGGACCTGGGAGCCAAACACACTAAGCCTCCTGTATGGCCAGGACTCTGGCAAGGAAAGGATCAGGTTAGCGAGCTCTCCAGAACAGAAGAAAGTTTGATTAAATAAACAGGTAAAATGATCTTTTATCTAGTTCGCATTGTTCATTGTGTGTATCATAATGCCTTTTACTAAACATGACATGACAGCAATAGTCATGAAATACGGGCACCATAATAACGAGCTAGCAACTGGGCTTTCAAACTTAGATGATTTTAAAAGCACAGTAGTGTGGGAGCTTTTTTGATATGGAATGTGTTGTGATTGTAAATAAATGTTTATTTTTATTAGGATGTTGTCTTGATAAAGCCAAAACGTCAATGAAAATATTTTAAAGAATTTCAAATAAATATGTACAGTATATTTTTACCAAAGACCTGTGAGTGCCCTCAAGTGTAAAATTATATATATATATATATATATATATATATATATATATATATTCAAAAAATTTCCAGCTCAGCCCACCAAGCGTCAACCGCCTGGGTGCAAATATAAGCAATATAAGTAACCCAGTCAAATGCACTCTCAGGTCTTTTCAATAGATTCTTTAATGGAACGTTTTCGGGGTTCACAACCCCTTCATCAGCATGAGCAAATAACCAAATATCACACATACAAAGCAATGTATATATGTTTTAATCATGTCGCAAAACCGGAAGTGACATAACTTCCGGTTGGCATGATCACGGTGGAACGCAAGATGCGTTCCACACTCGATATTTTGGCGCACTTTTTGGAAGCAACAATTGTTTGGTGAGACACTGTTTTGATACACTATAAATTGTGTGATATTTGGTTATTTGCTCATGCTGATGAAGGGGTTGTGAACCCCCGAAAACGTTCCATTAAAGTATCTATTGAAAAGACCTGAGAGTGCATTTGACTGGGTTACTTATATTGCTTATATTTGCACCCAGGCGGTTGACGCTTGGTGGGCTGAGCTGGAAATTGTTTGAATATTATCTATTGATCAGCGGAACCCCCTGCTTTTGACTTCACTTGTTTCTATTGCTCCAGCGCTCTAAGTTTGTGGTTGTAGCTTGCTTTATGACTGTTTAACATCTGGATTGTTATCAATCGTTTTTGCAACTTTGTGTTTTCTCATTTATATGGACATTTTCTTTCTGGGACCTGGCTGCTGACTATATCTCACCATCAACAGATATTACCTCTACTCTTGCTCTACATCTGTGCATTAATAATCTCACATATTCAGGAATTCATTGCCTTGTCTTTGTACCTTCTTTCCTGATTACAGTATGTCTACATCACAGACACAGGAGGAATATATTGAGCAGCAAGTACAAAGTGAGGATTTAACCTGTCAAGCAGTGGAAGCCCAGACTGGAACTGTATCATACACACCAGATGATGCTGCCCGGATCTTGTTCGCACCAATCTCCAAGACAGTTGGTGAGACCCCAATCAATTTATATCACACTTTATTGAAATTAAAAAAGAGAGAGGTTGACTTAACTTTACATGGTAGTTACCTTTCTGATTACTTTAGAACAGGGCACATACCCCGAGGTTTTAGGGTCCATAATGTACCTACCATCGGGCGAGAAAATCCAGAGTTCAGAAAAAAATGGTGCTTTATTCTGAACAAGTGCTCCTTAGACTTAATTCTACTTGTTATAGAGGAAGTCACTTCTATCCTAGGTAAAGTCAAAGTTGAAATACAGACTTTTGAAAACACATATCAGGCTACACTCACTAGTGACACACAAGAAAACTGGTTATCTAAAATCAAAACACAAATAGATAAATACCAGACAGATTTAATAACCTTCAAAAACAGGAAATTGGAAACAGTAAATCAGGACTATAAACAAGGGAAAGTCTATAAATGGTTAACTACCACACCAGATATAAGAACCAGAAGGAGACAGAGAAATAGACGGGTCCACTTTGATACTGTGGATACCAGTGGGGGAGAGTCTTCTGACACTGACAGAAACCCTGGCAATACTTCTCTGACTCCACCTGGATCATATAGACCTCTTAATCAATTTTCTACACATACATCTAGGGAACACTCCACACCCAACCATCATTTTTTAGGGGTAACTACTCGCTCCCGGGGAGGGGGCGGCACAATAGACCCCATATTAGGCGGGCGGGGCATAAGACACCGACAACCAAGACACCCACGACAGAGGACATAGTAATCAATTTAAGTACACATCATCTATCAGACAGTGAACGTAAAGTTTTGAACAGGGGCTTATCTTTTGTGCCTAGCACAGCCCTTTCTGAGTTTGATTTAAAATTGGACCTGTATAAATTGAACAAATCACTTAAGATAAGAGAGTTTTTTCAAAACTCCACATCTAGTTCAACACAGGTAGAACTTCAATGTAAAATCCCTAGCTCTTTTGAACCAACGAATAGCAGTCCAAGCACCAAAACTTTTATCAGACTGGCCACCCAAGACCTTGATACAGCTAGACAACAATCCCTTTGGACACATAATATGTCTAGGGAAGAACGACAGGCGATAAATTCAGGATGACCCAAGTATAGTAATTAGGCCCGCCGATAAGGGCGGTGCCATAGTGATACTCAACTATGAGGATTACCGTACTGACATTTTGACTCAGTTGACAGATATACAAACTTATTCCGTATTACCTAATGACCCCACTACAAGGTTCAAAATACAATTGGATTCATTGATCCAGATGGGTTTTGAACAAGGCTGGCTATCCGAACATATTCGTGATTTTTGTATCACCACTTACCCTAAAATACCTATCCTATATTCCATCCCTAAGATACACAAAACACTGGATCATCCACCAGGCCGCCCGATTGTGTCAGCAAGGGATTCCTTGACACAGCCGGTGGCACAACTGGTGGATATCTTACTACAACCTGTTGTTAGGGAGGTAAGATCATATATCATGGATACAGGTGACTTTATACGTAAAATACGGACTGTTGACGTCCAAACTGATGACCTATTGGTCTGTTTGGACGTCAACAGTCTGTATACTATTATTCCCCACACTGAGGGTCTGAAATCAATTGAGGAACATATCACCAATAACCCTCTTTATGAGGGCCCACCAATTAAATTCTTTCTTTCCTTGATAGAATTCTGTTTGTATAAGAATTACTTCAGATTCGAGAGTAATTTCTATTTACAAACAGCTGGTACAGCCATGGGTTCCTCCATGGCCCCCGCGTACGCCAACCTGTACATGTCTCAATTTGAAAATCTGTATCTATGGAACACTACCAATTTGGCAGTAGTATGTTATTACAGATATATTGACGACATTTTCATGGTATGGCGGGGGACCATGGAGGAACTACAAATTTGGTTTGAAACATATAACACGGCCACAAGCAATGTTAAATTCAAAATGACGGTTGATACACAGTCCATTAATTTTCTGGACTTGACTGTGTTTAAAAAAACACATCAATTGGGCACGACCCTTTATCATAAACAAACCGATCGGAACTCTATTTTGAGCGCTGACAGTTGTCATCCCCCTGCCCTTTTGAAGGGCATAGTCAGATCTCAATTTGTGAGAACCATGAGAAATAATTCAGACATACAAACTGGGGTCTCTCAATTGGCAGGAGTGGGAGAAAGATTCCGCGAGCGGGGATATAAACCTTCCATTATCCAAGAAAACATGAGTACAGCATCCTCACTCACTCAGGAAGAACTTATCAAGCCCACACCAAAGAGGGACACGAGTAATAAACTAATTATGACCACTACATTTACTCCAACTACCAAAAATACAGGACGTATTCTACATCAACATTGGCCTATCATGACGTCAGACCATAAGTTAACATTTACCCGGCAGGTATAACCAATGGTGGGCTTTAAGAGGGGTATTAATCTTAAAGACCTCTTGATGCGCACTGATCAAAAAGCTAGCTACACCACAGGGGCTAAAATAAACATCAAAGGATCATACAGATGTTTAGGCTGCACAACGTGCAATGGTTTGGTCAGTACTAAAACCTTTCATCACCCACATACGAATCGAAGATATGTGATTAAGCACTCTATCACGTGCACTACCACACACGTGGTGTACCTCCTCTTTTGCCCATGTTCTTGTTTTTACATGGGCAAAACCACAGGCACGTTACGTGAACGAATGGCAAACCATAGGCACGCAATCAGATCGGCACTCAAACAGGGGGATTCTGACCAACCTGTTGCACGCCATTGTGCCAAGCAAGGCCATGCTGTATCTTCAATCCGCTATATCCTCATCGATCATATACCCCCACTTGATCGGGGAGGGGATAGGAGCAAGATACTACTTAAACGGGAAGCCCAATGGATCTTTAAATTGGGGACTATCCATCCAGGCGGATTAAACACTACCCCAGATTTCAAAAATCTTACTTAAGGTTATATGGTAGTGCTACATGCTTGGGGTATAACCCAGGGTCATTGTGGCTACGTTTAGCTCCCAGCTCTATGGCTCTTCTGAGCGATGTGAGCTGGTCGCTTACGACACACCAGGATGGAGGAATATCTCCCCCATCTGGGTTGTGGAAGCCTGGTCTCTGAGGTGAGATTACCCAATTTTGCACTTTATACCTTATGCCGGGAATAAATCAATCTAACTGCAAATACTAAGGAGCTATAAGATGGACTGTTCTTATGTGTCCACACTTGGTCATCTATATGTTGGACATTGTTACCTGTTTCATCTTGGTGTAATAAGAGATCATATCCTAGATACAGTCTAAACACATTTCCATACACCATATAATGTATAAAACAGCTATAGGCCACATTAATATATACATAGAAATAGAGGTACAATATTGTCATGATCTAATATGCCTCTCTTTGTCCTAGTATGTTAATCTAGATCCCTTGGTGTATTCACTATATCATTAAGTGAATTTTTCGTAGTGGGCCACATATCTGTATCATATTACTAATATACAGAGAAATAGATGTACTTTTTTTGTTTGCTAATTTTGAACGCTAACATAACAAGTTATGCTAAACTAGCCATAGTACATCATTTATTTATTTTTACATTTAGGGTAAAACACAACAGAATAATGTTGCAAATCGATATCATTGATATACTGCCTATATAAGGTACATGTACTATCCTGCAGGTAGTGTACATTTCTATATGTATTGATAACAAGTAGAGCAAGAACCGCCACTTTTTAAATTTACTTCTATATTTAATTTCCTTTCTTTATGTATTTATGTATATAAATTATTGTGCATAGTTGTGAAGGGACATGACACAGAATGTTTAGCAAATAGTGTCACTGTATATGCTTGCTGCACTAGATAATTCACTATTATATAAATACACTAACTTGGGTATGTATCGTAACCATGGTTACGGTTACTTTGACATTTTATTTACACTATAATATTCAATGTGCAGATCACAGGTAATTACATTACGTTTGTTGGCATCATTTTTAATACCTATAAGGTAATTTTGAGCACATTGTAGATTGTTATTAAATGAAATACAAAGCAATGTATATATGTTTTAATCATGTCGCGAAACCGGAAGTGACATCACTTCCGGTTGGCATGATCACGGTGGAAAGCAAGATGCGTTCCACACTCGATATTTTGGCGCACTTTTTGGAAGCAACAATTGTTTGGTGAGACACTGTTTTGATACACTATAAATTGTGTGATATTTGGTTATTTGCTCATGCTGATGAAGGGGTTGTGAACCCCCAAAAACGTTCCATTAAAGTATCTATTGAAAAGACCTGAGAGTGCATTTGACTGGGTTACTTTTATATATATATATATATATATATATATATATATATATATATATATATATATATATATATATATATATATGTATGTATAAAGGTGTGTATACTGTGTAGGTATGAGTATGTGTGTATGTGTGAGTGTGTTCATATATGTATGTGAGAGAGAGTTTGACTGTGTGTGTAGTGTAAATATGTATAAATATGTATATGTATGTGTGAGTGTGTGTATGATGTATATGTATGGGTGTGTGTGTGTGCGTGTGTATAATGTATATGTATGTGTGTGTGTGTGTGTGTGTGTGTATAATGTATATGTATGTGTGTGTGTGTATAATGTATATGTATGTGTGAGTGTGTGTATAATGTATATGTATGTGTGTGTGTACTTGTGTTTGTGCTCATATGTGTTGTGTCAGAGAGTGTGACTGTGTGTAGTGTATATGTATAAATGTTTATATGTATGTGCATGTGTGTATGTGTTAGTGAGTATGGGGTATATAGTGTATGAGTGTGTTTATATGTGTTGTGTGAGACAGTATGACTGTGTGTAGTATATATGTATAAGTGTGTGTGTATGTATGTGCATATGTATGAGTGACTGGATGTGTGTGTAAAAAGAGATGAAAGCAGATCAGAGAGTTACTGGTGTGAGGTTGTCTTTTGCTCACTACAGATATTGATAAATGAGCAGGGTGCACACAAAACGTATGTTCTGATGACATAAAAAAAAAACAGAATGCGGATTAAGTTTATGTATATTTCCTCCTGAAGTGTAAATGTAACTAATTCTCAGGATATGCATTTCCCAGACATTAATGTATTCCCTTTGCAGTACCTGTCCTTATTGCCACTACTGGAATTCAGTTCTATGAATAATCCACCTTTTCTGTAAACAAGTGCTTATGTAGATTATACATCAACCTGCTACCCTAAAGAATATATACCAACAGGTATGTAATAGGGTATATTCCCTTTAATCTAGCTAATTAGGTTTCCAGATACCTAGTCATGCTGAGAGTTTTCTCAAGGTCATAAGGGACAAAATTGTTAAGGGAAATTTTCACTGATGTTTTTTGTTTTGTTTTGTTTTTTTATCAATGGGGCCCAGGATCCGGCCACAAGAATTGGTAAAGAGTACATGTTCCAATACTTGGGATGCCATGTGTCCAGTATTAAACTGGACAGTCCAGTTTTTCGAAAGACATTCCTCTAAAATCTATACAAAATATACTGCACACTTAAGTGTACTGCATTTAGGTCCCTTGGACTGCAGCTAAATATGTAATCTTTTATTCCTTTAATAAATATATTGTCAGTGCTAATGCACTGCATTATTGTGCAAGCACAATGCCATTTCTGTCTAACCGTCTCTATATTGATTGAGGGAACAGTGATCGGTGAGCAGGAAATCTGGCTTGAACAGCGCAAACAACAATAACTACCTTTACCGTCAGAAAACCACTGCTCTCTGTGATTAAGGAATATAATGGACAACATAAAACTGAAATCTCTGCATCTCTTAGCATTAAACATATGTAACTGGTGTGGATACTCCCATATCCCACATATATACACCACATCCCTAATAGTAGTAACAGTCATATTAAACAGCTACTCTAAAATTCACTACACTTCTTTTATATATCTTGTGGGTCTGTCTTTTGTTTAATGACAATGTTGTTTGCCATTTTACTAGTCCCTCTTTATTAATATAGCATACAACTATAGTATCATGTATATATAATAATCAGTTGATTTCTTCATAAAAAGCTTAAAGGACCAGTCAACACAGTAGATTTGCATAATCAACAAATGCAAGATAACAAGACAATGCAATAGCACTTATTCTGAACTCCAAATGAGTAGTAGATTTTTTTTTTTACAATTTTAAAAGTTATGTCTTTTTCCACTCCCCCTGTACCATGTGACAGCCATCAGTCATTCACAAATGCATACACGTACCATGTGACAGCCATCAGCCATTCGCAAATGCATACACACTTATTCTTGCACATGCTCAGTAGGAGCTGTTGACTCAAAAAGTTTAAATATAAAAAGACTGTGCACATTTAGTTAATGGAAGTAAATTGTAAAGTTGTTTAAAATGGCATGCTCTATCTGAATAATGAAAGTTTCATTTTGATTGAGTGTCCCTTTAAATTTACACATCAGTGATTTGGAAATAAACACAGAAATGAAGAATATTTCGGAATCTTATTTGCTTGACTACAGAACCTTTCTATATCCTACAAATACGTGTAAACACCTGTATAAAAACATGTATGCTATTAAACAGGGTGAAATTATGCTGAGTAGCAGTAATACTGAGCTGAATCTAATAGGGAGACAGTGGGTTGTACATATTTACTGGTAGTTATACATATCTGGGCTGGTACAGTGCATGGGATGCAAATAACAGTTTTGCAGTATAGCATTTTATTTTATTCGGTAATTATTACATATTAATAAATAAGCTTTTGAGAGTCTCTTACTTACAACTGCAGCAATACTGATCAGTTTGATGTGAACTGTAAATGCTACATTGATTTATTATATGAAGTTATGGGAAACTTAAACGTGGTACAGTTTTTAATCTATGCAAAAAAAAAATGGTGAAAAAAGCAATACTGTATTTAATGTGATATTTTCTCTGAATTCAATATATATGTCTGATCTATACACCCTCTATGTAGTATATGTAGTAAAGAAAACAGTATATATATATATATATATATATATATATATATATATATATATATACACTGTATATATATATAGTTCTCTTTCTGCCCAAATTAGAGTTCTCTTTTATTGGAAAAAAGTAGTTTCAATTAATCTATTTCGTTTATATCCAAATATTCTAAGCTGAAGCACATATCATCATGTATCAGCTGTAGTCCACCAGGGCAGCTGTAATATATTGCAGAGTAGGAGCACAAAAAAACAAGGAATATTTATAAAACCTATAGAATTTGGGTAATTTTATGCTCACTTTGCTGTCACCTAGTTTTACACTGTCATCTGGGATACTGGGAAATCTAAATACAGAAACAGAGATTTTAACAGCCATTCAGTTTGCTCATATTTCTTTCAGAAGTGTAAGGTTTATTAATTAATTAATTAATTAATTAATCTTACACTTCTAAAAGAAATATGAGCAAACCGAATAGCTGTTAAATAATTAAATTAATAAATTAACTAATTAATAAATTAATTATTAGAATACCCTTATGCATATCTTAGGCATTTTTGTTCTATATTATTTCTCTTTACCAGCTCTGCTGGAAGGTTATTTCATGAATTAACCATCTAATTTATTTAATAAAGTACATCTGTCTGTAACAACATTTCCTTTACTGTGTTTTTGTTAGATTCTTAATCAATTGCTGCTATATAAAAGTAGAATCCAATGAACCAAAATGAACCTTAACATGCCAAGAATATATAAATAGTTTTCTTCCAAAAATGTAATATACATGACTACATTTTTTTCTTTTGGGCAAACAGACATATTTAGAGTTTAAAACATAACGTGTAATATATTTCACAAGACATCATTACATATTAATTACAAAGCTTAGTGCTACAGTACTATACTATGCTATAGTTTGAAAGAAGATAATAAGTGTATGGCCAATAGAATATTAAATACGTCTGGGTCACCTGTACAATCTGTAAATGCCTGTACATACCTGGTATTCTAGGTGGAAATGCTTGGAAAGCAGCTCATTGTCAGCAGTTACCCATGAGACTCGTCGGTTGCATTAAGCTTTCATCAACAGATAAAGTGGTCAACAACAATATTACATTGGAAGTAGATGTAGGACAAGTGTAGGAATTAAAGTGAGCAATGAATGACAGCTCAGTCCCGAGGCTGGATGTCATATAATCAGTCAGTCATTCAATGGGAACACAACAAAAATGGCCTGAACACACTGTTAGCAGAGGATATTTCTGCAGCTGTGTCCGTTCCATATAATAATTGTGTCAGGGCTACATGATAACCCGTTCAGTGCCAGAGGAATGGGCCGTTATTCTGACATCAAAATATATTCATCATAATTTAGTTTTAGCATTATTTTAGACAAATACTGTATCATATACAAACATAGCCTCTTCTTACTGGTATAATGTTATCTATAGATAAATTGTTTTTTTTTTTGTTTTGTTTTACATTTTGCTGTTGTTTTATATGTTGTTAAATATATGAAATAAAAAGTAAAAAATGCTACATTTAGCCACCAATCAGCAAGCGCTACCCTAGTACCCAGGTGCTGAAACTAAAATGGGCGGGCTCCTAAGCTTTCATTCCTTCTTTACAAATAAAGATACCAAGAGAACGAAGAAAAAATGATAATAGGAGTAAATAAGAAAGTTGCTTAAAATTGCATGTTCTATGCAAATTATAAAAGAAAAAATTTGGGTTTAGTATCCCTTTAATTTAAAAAAAAAAACTTTACATTATGTGTAATGAAAATAATTTCTTGTTGAGAAAATGTGTAACTACTAATTATACAGTCCGCAAAATCATATTAAAGAAACAACAAAGATTATTCCACATTATGCCACGTAGCTTTTTATGGGACAGACAACTCAAAAAAATTCTTCCACGTATAGAAACGGACACTATTTAAAATGTTAAAACTTTTTTTTGCATGAAAAAGGTATTAAATCTGTTTATTTATATTTTGAAACTAACAGAAAATACAGCTCTGCCTCAAGGCATGAATGCTCACTGGCTAATAAACTGATGTCCCATCGCTTTAGTAACAGATAGTAAAACCCATAGAAACAAAAAATCCTAGATTACAAGTGGAGCACAAAAAATGAGTGCTACTGTACGCTTACACCACTTAAGTTAAGCACTTTTATTCTTCACTCATATTACAGTTTATAGTTATATGTTAGAGCTTGAGCGAAGGTCTAGGACAGTGATGGCAAACCTTGGCACTCCAGATGTTTCAGAACTACATTTCCCATGATGCTCGACTGGACTTCAGAGTGCTGAAGCATCATGGGGAATGTAGTTCAGAAGCATCACTGGTCTAGGACGTGCTAACATCGGGATGTTGGATAAGGCGCATATGCTAAATCTCTCACATAATAGACTTCTATGGGGGTGCAATGAAAAACTTGTGTTATTTGTCACTTGAGCACTATTAAGGTGCACTAAGGCTTGAAGTCATTTAAATAAATTATATTAAAGGGACATAAACATCAATTTGTTGTTTAATGATTCAGATAGAGCATACAATATTAAACAACGTTCAAATGTTCTTTTAATATACAATTTTCTTTGTTTTCTTGTTATCCTTTGTTATAAAGCAGGATGGTAAGTTCATGAGTATGCACATGTCTGCAGCACTACATGGCAGTAGTTTTGCAACAGTGTTATACATTAGCAAGAACACTAGATGGCAGTAGTGTAGTGCCCCAGACATGTGCACGCTACCTATCTAGATAGCTCAATTTGATAATAGAAGTAAAATGGAAACTTTTTTTAAACTTGTATTCTCTATTGGAATCATGAAAGAATAATGTTTTTTTGTGTGTGTTTCTTTAAATTTATTTTTAAAGGACAGAAAGATGAGGTCATTCAGTTATACAGAGATTAATCAATACAACAAAAATAACAGGGAAAGCCTAAGCAGCTGAACAATACATATAGGTAATCTGCCCTTTTTATCCTTATAGACAACGAGCAGTGCCACTCTTGGGTCTGTTATAGCAAAGGAATCCGGATAACGAGATATTATTATTATTATTTATTTATAAAGCGCCAACAGATTCCGCCGCACTGTCCATGGGTGATATAGAGAGTATTTTAAAGTTAGTGTTACTCATGAACCCATTGTAGAAATACTCAAAATTACTTCTGAAGAAAGCATTAAACTGTGCTGGATAATTAGTGTAGTTGATAGAATTTTACTATTACAATTGTTTTAAAATACGAGGAACCACACCATGTAGATACGTCTTTATGCGAAGAGTAATGTGGCTTAGTTTGTTGGTGATATACATTAAAATACTCCTTGAGACTGGGAGGCAATATCGAATGGTATAGGGAAACAACCTTTGAATGTTATATACCAGTCAGAGGCTGAAATGTAAACATGGTCATCTAGTGGTTAAAACGGTTAATTAAGCTATTATGGACATATAAAATATTTATATCTTGCCTTTAAATACCTGAAAGGGATCAAGAGGGTTAAGATCTCTGAAGGCAATAATTGAAATGAAAAAATGGATTTTATGATCCTAAATAAGTAGGCAGCCTTCTATACAGTGTAATATAATGGTTTGCTCTCATTTATGTCCCCGGCCGCCGGCCATGAGACAAGCAGTATTAGTTTGGCTGTGTTTATACTGTAGTGATGATAGGGCTAAAAAAATATAAAAACAGACCTATGTACAATTAATTCCAGAGGGATTGATATAATAAGAGGACCATATTTCCCTGACTGCTGCTGATCATAGTTCAAAATTGCCACCTGAGCGTTCTCCAGTCTATATTTTAGCATTAACACTTGCAAAGTTAACTTAGAACATTTTATAAGAATGATCTAATATGGAAACCTGAAATTGAATTCTATAAGAATGTTAAACCACAAAAAGGAGTATTAACGAGATATCAAACTGTAGCACATGCTGCTGGAGATATCAAGGTCCAATTACAAGTAGGCATTTACGTTTAACCCCCTACTCTTACATTTCTTCTCAGGGTACCTGTAGCAGAACATAAGTATCAGCCTTTAGAGTCTCATAATAATTGCTGTGTAGGAATGTAGACCGTTCTTCAAGCAAGGTGAACTCCTCAAGCATTGTGTTCTGATCATAGTGTAGGTTTTGATGTTTTCGTGAGTTTTCTTAAAAACGGCCTTTTGTGATTTAGTTTTTTCTCAAATAAAACCCCCCCACATACACCAATCTACAAGTAAAAGAAAAGATATGACAGAGGGGAAAGAAAGTGTAAAGAAAAGACTTAGCCTAAGAGAGAAGGGCGAGGGTAAAATGGGAGCTTGAAGAGAGGAGGGAGTTGAGAGAGTTAAGAGAGAGAAGGAAGGGATAATAATTATTTAAAAATAAAAATCTCTAGGTCGGCTATGACCTTCTATGAGCAGCACTCTCTTCCCTCTAAGTTCAACAACTTTTTTTTTTTTTATATCCAGCTGTTGTCTTCCCCAGAACCCCTAGTTGATGTTGCAAACTGCTTTGCACTTATTTTTGTTAATTTATTACTGTATGTAGAAATATTTAATTTTTTATGGTATAAATAAAAACAATATTAAAAATGACTGCACAATAAGGTGATTCACAATGACTAAACATATGTGCAGAAAGGGGGTGGAGCAGTGGGCGTGGTGTAAGTAGTGGGTGAGATCAAGTGGGGAGCAACATTTGGTACTGGCTAGTAGTTTAGGATTGGATATTTTGAGCCCTTATGTATGCATCTCTATGTAAAAGCCCTTTGCCTGCCTTTTTTTTTTTCAAACACCTGAGACCTCATATCTTTGAGTCCTTATAACTTTCTTGTGCAATATTTTTTATAAAATTATTTTTTATTAGTGTTATTATGAGTGTAACTGTACATTGTAATGTATTTTTTTGTGTGTTTTGTGAGACTTTTTTGTTTTGCGAAACAGGTAACCAGAGCTCTGAGGACGCCCTATCCTGATGTGCGTTAACTTCAATTGTACTCAAGTGATCACGTTTACTTTCAACTTGTAATTCGAGTGTGACATCCAACACGCAGAAGCATCCGTTATAAGCCCCTTTTTGCTTGTGCGTAATTGTTAGTACTCCACTTGTATTCTGGTCCTATATGCGCTAATGAACTGTAGTTTGTCATTTTTTATTCAAATGCCTTTTTAAGTGAACAATGTTTCCATTAAGAGCTAAACTCAAATGAACTTCCCCAAAATTTTTGCCTAAACCATGCATGCAACATTATTATTATTTTATTTTATTTAATAACTTTATTTATTGTAATAAAGATCATTCACATACATAATAAAAAAAATGAAGATATTGAAAGTGCATGTTGCTTGTATGGTTCTTTTACATAAACCTGGAGTCAGTATACATTGCAAAAGATTTAACTCAGTGAAGAGGGAACAAATCCACGTTTGTCTTGCAGAGGCTAGGATCCATTCTTCAATTTTCCATTTAAACAAAAACAAATATAACCAATAATAAAAAACAAACAAAACTATAACAGAATAGTTATCTAATATATTTTCACTTACCCGGAGCTCCTCCAAATCAGGAATATACACACTCAAATGTTATTTGAACAGGCAGATACGAAAGGGGATCCGGAAAAGAGAATCAAACGGTTTCTACATGAATGGGAGGCTTAAATAAAATATCTACCAGTACCTGTTAGGGACAGAGTCATTTACCCATTTAGGAACAGTCTCTATTTTCTAAATGAGAATCTCAAAGGCAAATGGTGTTTATCTAATTGTCAAACTTAACTTTAGTAAAATGCGACTATATTATAGTGTCTACAATGTGGGGGGCAGTACCTGGCCTATAATATAGTCGCATTTTACTGAGAATTTAAGTTTGACAATTAGATAAACATAAGTTGCCTTTGAGATTCTCATTTAGAATATAGAGACTGTTCCTAAATGGGTAAATGACTCTGTCCCTAACAGGTACTGGTAGATATTTTAGCTAAGCCTTCTATTTATGTAGAAACCGTTTGATTCTCTTTTCCGGATCCCCTTTCGTATCTTCCTGTTCAGCTAGCATTTGAGTGTGTGCTGCTGGTGCAATGCTGAATACGGAGAGCGTATTGCTCTCTGTATTCAGCGAGGTCTGGCGGACCTGATCCGCACTGTCGGATCAGGTCCGCTAGACCTTGTTAAATATAGGCCAATGTTTGCACTGAAAGTATATGAATCTATGTGTATGTAAGAGACCATATCGATTTTGTAATTCTTGAAAAGACGTAATTTCTAAGGTTACAGGGTTGAAGAGTTGGTTGAGTTTAGTGAGTTGTCTCTGTTGCCATGTTCTAAATACTTCCATCGTGTACCCAAGTAGGAATTGTAAGTTACAACACTAGGGTAAACAATGGCACTACAAATGGGCAATCTCTCAGGTTTATAACTATTTGTATTCGTAAGGTATGTTCATTTTAATAAACCTTAATGTCTGAGAGTGGTGCTAAGCATAATGTGAAATAGAAAAATGGGTAAACACCAATAAAAACTAAGAATAAACAGCACATATAATGTTTTCTCTGGAAATCAGTTTATAAGGTATAAGCCTTTGTATCAGTATCTGTTAAATAGTTATCCAGAGAATGATTATTAAATCAAGGAGAGGTGGTCTAGGTATAATGGCACTACTGGTTATGAAATGGTTAACATACTAAGATGATTTAATAACTGTTGGCTTAGTGTTAAACGACACAAAATCCATGCAGAGGGAATAATTATACCAATGAATATGGGTATCCCTACTATTTCTAGGATGTAGTATTGGTCTGCATATTCACTGAGCAATACAAATCACTATATGGCAAATGTAAATGCCTACATCTTAGGATGGCTATAAACTGAGGTAAAATGTCAGTCTTAAGTCCAATTAACGTTTAGTTTGCATGAAGTGTGGATAAAAGTATTAACAATCACAATTGCAGCTATCCTATGGGTTAGAATAGTGAGGAGTAAATTGGGCACTGCTTGTCTCCGTTATAAATGTCCCCTATATGAGGGATAAGGGATATTAATAAATGATTGAATCAGAAACTGAGTATGGTTAGAATAGTTAAGGCTATACCCCTGACAATTAATTCATATACAGTATGATAGAAAACATACAAGGTCAGTATGGGGTTCAGCCGATCTGATTAAATAGGGTAAGTGATAGCAATGCAAACATCCGCTATTGCTGTAATCTACTTAAACCATATAGAGATTGAAAATGATCTGAGTAATGTTAATATCCGCTATTACTCTTCAGTGTAGTGACGAATGGCTAGGGAAATAGTATACCATATTAATGGTATAATAATATTCTTATAACCATAAGTTGTGCTTATAGTTTGTTTAATCTTGTGTATATTATGTTCTGAGGGAATATTCACTCTATTGAACAATAGCTAAAGCTTCAATATAAGGAGATTGTTATAGTACTAACGATCTATTATATGATACACATAAATCTATATTGCACAATTATTCACCCTGAGGTAATCTTGGATGAGACAATGTATCAGCGTGAGCTTGTTGCAGTGATGGTAGCTGGATTTAGAAATGCCTACATTCGCTTTTGCTTTATGCATCTGATTTAAGTGATCTTAAATGAGAAAATGAGGGATACTTATCAAGCCGTCAACTGTGCTGCATTCGCCGGCACCAATACGCTCGCCTGACATCGCCTAACATCGCTGCCGCGGACCTGAATACGTTCTCCATAATTAAAAAAAAAGCTGTCAAAAAGCTGCGCACTAAGTATGGGGCGATGAGCAGCGGACTGTTGTTAACTGACAGTCATCGATCTCGCTGCTATTCGGCTTTTTCACAGCTTTATTTGTATACTGTCACTAAACACAAACACTATACTAAACTGTTTAACCCCTATCCCGCCGCTCCCGGACCCCGCCGCAACTAAATAAAGTTATTAACCCCTAAACAGCAGCTCCCGGAGCCTACGACCACTCTAAAAGAAGTTATTAACCGCTAAACCGCGCTCCCGGAGCCCACCGCAACTCTAATAAATGTATTAACCCCTATTCTTCCGCTCCCGGAGCCCACCGCCACCTACATTATGTTATTACCCCCTAATCTGCCGCCCCCTACACTGCCGCCACCTACATTACACTTATTAACCCCTAATCTGCCACCGTCTATACTGCCACCACCTACATTATGTTATTAACCCCTAAACCGCCAGCCCCCCACATCGCCATAAACTAAAGTAACCTATTAACCCCTAAAGCTCACAACCCGCTAACTTTATATTAAATATTAACTCATCCCTATCTTTTAATCAATTTAAACTTACCTTTAAAATTAAACTATATTAAACTAATAATTAACCTACCCTAACTATTATAATAAAACTACATTAAACTATATTAAATTAATAATTAATCTAACCTAACTATTATAATAAATCTATTGGAACAGCCAATAGAATGCGAGATCAATCCTATTGGCTGATTGGATCAGCCAATAGGATTGAAGTTCAATCCTATTGGCTGATTGCATAAACCAATAGGATTTTTTCAACCTTAATTCCGATTGGCTGATAGAATTCTATCAGCCAATCGGAATCTAAGGGACGCCATCTTGATAAAGGCTACGGCCGAAACGCGTAGAGCTGCCTACACTCTGAAACATTGTACCTTTAACCGGGTATTTTTGAAAAAAAACAGTTATTTGCAAAAACCGTTCAGTTATAATTAGCCGGTCACATCTGAAGAAAAGCCGGTACTTTGAAATTTGAACCTGTTTTTGCCGCCAAACGGATCGTAAGAAATCCAACTGCTGCTACATTACTGCTACATTACAGGTGCTGCTATACACTGGTTCACCTAAGAAATTCAACTGCTACTACATACTACATACAACTGCTACTACATACTGGTGCTGATATATACTAGTTCATGCTGATATATACTAGTTCAGCTAAGGATCCAGAAGTCCATACTGACAGAGAGCATTGGGACACAGGAACATCTAGAGAATTTTCTACTTCATCTGCAAACTATAGTCCATACTGACAGAGAGTATTGGGACACCGCAAGCTACAGAAAAACCCACAAGACTTTTAAACAAAGAAAACTCCATTTGGAATTAGATACCTGCTACCAGACCGGAGTCCATACTGATAAATAGTATTGAGACCACCACCATCTACAAAAGAACCTTTTTTAGCTATTACTAATAGCATATCCACATGAATGTCTTTCAACGGATCCCACTATACCACTAAGTAGTTTTGGGAACCACTACTTTCTAAGGTACTTTCTAAAAAGTGTTTAAAAGGCACTGTCCTAATAATCAACCGCCCCTATAAACACTACTCTTTTTTATCCATTTTTTATTCATTTTTATCCACTGCAGTGAGATACACACTAGCCACATATACAGTGTGTAAATATGTATTTTATGTATTTTATGTCTTTTTAACTTGGCATTTTTAAACTAGCCTATTTCTTGTATTCTTTGTATTTTTTGCAACTTGTAATTGTTTCAACTTGTATCTGCTACATTGCACAATATAAAAAGTGTCACATTTTGTACATTACCCATGTCTCACCTTCCTTTTCTTACCACCACACTCATTAGTTAACATATACAAATTTTGTATTTTCAATATCAGTTTAGCTATCACGTTGTAATACGAATAAAAGCACTTTTTTAATACATATATATATATATTTTTTTCAATCCTTTTTCTCAAAAACATTTTTATCAATTGATATACGGCTCCCCTTCACTTGTTCATTTTCTATGACGTCATTTAAAGGAACATTCATTGTTCAAGAAGACGTTGATGGAAGAGGATGCTCCACATCGGATGTCTTGAAGATGGACCTGCTCCTCGCCGGATGGATGAAGAAAGACGATGCCGTCTGGGTGAAGACTTCGGCCGCTTGGATGAAGACTTCTCCCGGCTTCGATGAAGACTTCTGCCAGCTTCTTGGAGGATGGATGTCGGATCTTCAAAACTATAAGTCGATTTTCAGGGGTTAGTGTTAGGATTTTTTAAGGGTTTATTGGGTGGGTTTTATTTTTAGATTAGGGTTTTTTAAGGGCAATGCCTTTTCAGGGCAATGGGGAGCTTAGGTTTTTTAGTTAGGGTTTTATTTGGGGGGTTGGTTGTGTGGGTGGTGGGTTTTACTGTTGGGGGGGTTGTTTGTATTTTTTTTACAGGTAAAAGAGCTGATTTCTTTGGGGCAATGCCCCGCAAAAGGCCCTTTTAAGGGCTATTTGTAGTTTATTGTAGGTTAGGGTTTTTTTATTTTGGGGGGGCTTTTTAATTTTCATAGAGCCCTTAGATTAGGTGTAATTAGTTTAAATCTTTGATAGTTTCTTTTTTATTTTGTGTAACAGTGTTTATTTTTTTGTGTAACTTAGTGTTTGTTATTTTTTGTAACTTAGTTGTTAGTTTGTTGTAACTTAGTAATTTTTTAGTGTAGATTTAAATTATTTCAGTAGGGTTAGGTTTCTAAATATATAATATAGTTAATTTAATTTGTAGCTTGATGTAATTTTATTATAATAGTTAGGTTAGATTAATTATTAATTTAATATAGTTTAATATAATTTTATTATAATAGGGTAGGTTAATTATTAGTTTAATTTTAAAGGTAAGTTTAAATTGATTATAAAATAGGGATGAGTTAATATTTAATATAAAGTTAGCAGGTTGTTAGGTTTAGGGGTTAATAGGTTAATTTAGTTGTGGTGGGCTCCGGGAGCAGCGGGATAGGGGTTAATAACTTTATGTAGGTGGCGGCGGTGTCTGGAGCGGCAGATTAGAGGTTAATAAGTATAATGTAGATGGTGGCGGTGTCGGGGTGGTAGATTAGGAGTTAATAAGTATAATGTAGGTGACGGCGGTGTTGGGGCGGCAGATTAGGGGTTAATAAGTATAATGTAGGTGGCGTCGGTGTAGGGGCCTGCGGATTTGGGGTGTTTAGACTCGGGGTACATGTTAGGGTGTTAGGTGTAAACGTAACATTATTGTCCCATAGGAATCAATGGGATATCGGGCAGCAGCAAACATGAGCTTTCACTGCTTTCAGACTCCCATTGATTTCTATGGCATCCGCCGCCTCCAGGGCGGCGGATTGAAAGCCAGGTACGCTGGGCCGGAATAGTGGCGGGCGTACCTGGTAGTTATTTGTTAACTTGCAAAAGTAGTCAGATAGTGCCGAATTTGCATTCATAACATCTGTAGTGACGTTAGCATCGATCTGTGTTGGACTGAGACCGGCGGATTGTATGTTACGTTACAAATTTCTACTTTTGCCGGTCCGTAGGCTTTGATAAATAAGGCAAATCAAGCTCGACACAATTACGCTGCGGAATTCCAGCGTGTTTGCGGTTGACGGCTTGATAAATACGCCCCAATGTATCAATGTGAGTTCATTACAGCAATGGTAGCTAGATTTAGCAATGCTTACATTCGCTAATGCTTTATTCTCGTGAGGGACTGGATATGTGTATTATAATATATGATTTAGATTGTCACTTTTACATTCAATATCTCCTATGTGATACGATTGAAAAAATCCATGGATGTAATTATACTCAGCTGTTAAATAATATTGCTTATTTACCTATTATTGGGATTTACGTGTAAATGAATACCCAGATATTTGAACAAGCCGACTGTGATTTTAAGTCTAGTGTCAGTCAAAATAGTGTTTTGTGAATTCTGTAACCAGGTTACTTCGGACTTGTCTATGTTAATTTTATAGCCCGAGAAGGTGCCGAAACTGCCAATGATATCTAATAGTTTTTGTAAATTGATATTAGGGTTGCCCACATAAGCAACAAATCGTCTGCATATAACTAGAGATGTTGTTTGTGGCCTAACAGATCTAATCCATCACAGTGTTGTCTGATGTAACATGCCAGCGCTCTATGGCCAGGTCAAATAATAAAGGGGACACCCCTGCCTGGTACCCCTTTGTAGTTCAAATGATGGTGAGAGTCTCCAATTGATTATTCAGGATGCTTTTGGAGCAGAGTATAACCTTTGAAGAAAAGTCGACAAATTTCCGCTAATACCAAATTGTTCTAATGATGTATATAAGTGATCCCACTCTATCCTATCAAATGCCTTTTTTCATGTCCAACGCCAAAAGGCACGCGTCTTATAATTTAGATGGGTTTTATGAATGAGTGTTATACCAGTAATGTGAAGTGAAGCTAATATTTTGGTTAACAATTTATAATCGCCGTTTAGTAGCGAGGACTTGAGAGTAGGGTCCCTGACAGGCTTAATTAAAAGACAAATATTTGCTTCAGTGAATCTTTTGTGCAGCACCTTCTATGTAATCTATGTATAAAGTGGACAGAGTGGGGGCTATATCATCCCCGAGGAGCTTGTAATATTCCAAAGACATTCCATCCGGGCCCGCAGCCTTCCCCAGTTTAGTATTTTCTATAGCCTTGATTACTTCATGTGTGTGTATGCGTGCATTCAGTAATGATTTCTGCTCTTCTCGGCTCTTCTGTGGGAAGTTGTATTGAGTTCCAGAAGTGCTTTTTCACTTCAAGATCAAGCTTTTAACTGGTGTATAGAGATGTATAGTATTTTACTAATTCTGCCATCATTTCTTTTTATTATTATTATTGGTTATTTGTAGAGCGCCAACAGATTTCGCAGCACTATAAACATAGGCGCTATACAACGTAACAAGTATTGAGATCAAATGGGTAGAGGGCCCTGCCTAGAGTGGCACTGTTGTAGTCAGCTCTTGTGAAGGTGATCTGCAAGCTGTGGGGCTCTTAGGCTTACATTCTAAGGAGGTTCATGGCGGATAGCAATGGAGGAGAGGAACTGGTATTAGGGAAGGTTAGTGTAGGTTCAACAAGATGGGAGCCAGTCTGGAGAAGTCCTGTAAATGGGAATGTGAAGAGGTAACAAGAGAGGAGGAGAGTAGGAGGTCGTGAGCAGAGCAAAGAGGACGGGAGGGAGAGTATCTGGAGACAAGGTCAGAGATATAGAGGGGAGCAGTGCAGTTGAGGGCTTTGTATGTCAGAGTCAGAATTTTGTGTTTAATCCTGGAGGCAAGAGGAAGCCAGTGAAGGGATTGGCAGAGAGGTGCAGTAGATGAAGAGCGACGAGTAAGGAAAATGAGCCTGGCAGAGGCATTCATTATGGATTGTAAAAGAGCTAGACGGCAGCTAGGGAGACCAGAAAGGACGGAGTTGCTATAGTCAAGGCGGGAAAGGATGAGAGAGTGGATTCAAATCTTAGTTGCGACTTGTGTAAGGAAATGTCTAATTTTAGAGATGTTTTTTAAGGTGGAAACGGTAGGATTTAGCCAAGGCCTGAATGCAAGGAGTGAAAGAAAGATCTGAGTCAAGTGTGACCCCAAGACATTGGGCATGCGGGGAAGGGGTAATAATGGAGTTGTCAACAGTTATAGAGAGATGGGGGGTGGAGATTTTTGAAGAAGGGGGGAAAATAAGAAGCTCAATTCTGGAGAGATTTAGCTTAAGGTAGGGAGAGGACATCCAGGAAGAGATGTGAGAAAGACAGTTAGTGACACAGGTTAGCAAGGAAGGAGATAGGTCTGGAGCAGAGATGTAGATTTGAGTGTCGTCGGCATACAAATGATATTAAAACCCGTGGGACATTTTTAGGGAACCTAATAATGACGTGTAGATTGAGAAGAGAAGGGGACCGAGGACAGAGCCTTGAGGTACCCCAACAAAAAGTCATAACGGGGCAGATGAAGCCCCAGAAAAGGCAACACTAAAGGTACGGTTAGACAGGTAGGAAGATAATTACGAGAGGGCTGTGTCTCAAATGCCGAAGGATTGGAGGGTTTGGAGCAAAATAGGGTGGTCAACAGTATCAAAGGCTGCAGACAGATCAAGGAGGATAAGCAGAGAGAAGTGGCCTTTGGATTTTGCTGTGAGTAGGTCGTTGGTAAACTTAACGATTGCTGTCTCTGTGGAGTGATGGGGGCAAAATCCAGATTGCAGTGGGTCAAGGAGGGAGTGTAATGTGAGGAAATGGGATAGGCATGCATGTACTAGCTTTTCAAGAAGCTTTGAGGCAAGAGGGAGTAGCAAAATAGGGCAGTAGTTGGATGGGGAGGTTGAATCGAGAGAAAGTTTTTTGAGGATAAGTGGGACCAGTGCATGTTTTAGAGATGAGGGAAATATACCGGTGCTGAGAGAGAGGTTGAAAATGTGTGTGAGTATAGGGGTAAGGGTAGAACAGAGGGAGGGGAGTAGCTGT
The DNA here is from genome assembly GCF_027579735.1 of Bombina bombina. NCBI lineage: Eukaryota > Metazoa > Chordata > Amphibia > Anura > Bombinatoridae > Bombina > Bombina bombina. Next base: position 160,644,760 of record NC_069503.1, on the reverse strand, counting down.
TAGGAGATGGGGTTGAGGGGGCAGGTAGTGAGGTAAGAGTGCAGTATAAGTGCAGAAACTTCTTTTTCAGTAACAGGGGCGAAAGAGCTAAATATATGGCTATGTGGGTTTTGGTTAATTGCAAGCTTTTGAGAGGGTGAGAGCCTGGAAGCATGCTGAAAGCTGATTTCATTTCTGATGGAATCGATTTTGTTATTGATATGGCTGGCAAAATATTGAGCTAACAGAGAAGTTGTATTAGGAGGTGGGGGTGGGAGGAGGAGAGTGTTGAAAGTGGAGAACAGATGTTTTGGGTTTGAAGAAAGAGTGGAGATAAGAGTAGAGAAGTAGTGTTGCTTATAAAGATTAAGGGCAGAGTAGTAGGAGTTCAAGATGAACTTGTAGTGAAGAAAGTCAGCTGAACTCCGAGATTTTCTCTAGTGCCGCTTAGCAGTATGGAAACATTTGCATAGGTACCGTGTCAGAGGAGTATGCCAGGGCTGAGAGTGAGTGTGTGATTTCCAAGCTGTGGTAGGAGGGGCCAGATTGTCAAGGACCGATGTAAGGGTGGAATTATAGTGGCAGTCGCAGATAGATTAGCCAGGGCAGGAAAAGGAGGAGAGTTTCGAGAGAACTAGCGAGCTGTTGCTGATCTAATGACATAATGCTTCTGTGAAGTTTGGTGTGAGGGGTAGAAGGAGGGAAAGTTGTAGGGAGGTGTTAGGCTTCCCTGAATTATATTTGGTTGTTAAATAAGTTTTGTTGCTGTTATAGATAATGCCAGATAAAATGGTAATGAATCTGGATAAATATCTTTATAGCAAATTTATACTAGTAATTTGTAAATATGACCACAGTGCTTTAACTATATTTTCCAATGTAAACTTATAGGTTCCGGTAAAGGAAAGAGATTCAACAAGTGGAAACTTGGAGATTGATTAAACAGGTAAATACAAGTTGCCGACAATGGCAATATTAAGGAATTGCGGGTATAATCAAAAATAAGTTAAAATAGAAAATAGAACCCAAATTAGAGCACAAGATCATAGGAGACTCTAGCAAAGATATGAGGCTTGAGGATAAGTTCAGAGATCCACAGCAGTGGCACACACTTCAATAATCAGGCAATGATAGGTGTTAGGTGTTGCCTGAAATAGTGTTCTTATGTAAGAAGATGGGGTCAGACTTAAAGAGATATCACATACCCCCCTCCTCAAGGATTCCCCTCTGGGGAATCAAGTCGTTGCTTCAATGGGTATTTTCAATGGAAGTTAGCAATTAATCATGGTGCATGAACATCTGATCCATCTTGCGAAGAATTTTCCTAAGGACCATAACCCTTCCATTTTATCAAATATTCAACATTTCTGTGTCTAATACATGAATCAATAATATTTTCTACTTTGAATTCCTCATGATTGTGAAAATTGATTGGAGGAGGAGGTACAACATCACTGTTAGAACGAGTATTTGGGGAGTGAGGCTTAAGAAGTGAGACGTGAAACGTTGGATGTATTTTGTAATGGTCTGGTAGCTTGAGAGTTATTGCATTGGAATTTATGATTCTTTTGACAAGGAAGGGTCCGATAAACTGGTTGGATAACTTTTTGCAAGGTGTTTGTAATTTCAGGTGTTTGGCGGAAAGCCAAACTAAATCTCGGATCTGGTATTCCGGACTTGGTCTATGATGTGAATCATAGTAGTATTTTTGTCTTTTCTTGGCTTCTGAGAGATGTGTCTTTAGGACTTGTAATCAATCTTGCAAAGATGTTAATTAAGTGGTGGCTGCTGGAGAATTGACGGTTGTGTTGCTTATTGATATAGTTAAGGGATGGTATCCATAAGTAGCAAAGAAAGGAGTCATTTTTGATGAGGAGGATACAGAGTTATTATATGAGAACTCTGCCATTGATAAATATGATAACCAATCATCTTGAAGATGAGTTACATAAGATCTTAAATATTGTTCTAATATCTGGTTTATCCTTTCAGCCAAACCATTAGTTTGTGGATGGAATGATGTGGATAGCCTAAAGTAACCTTTAGTATTTTACAGAGAGATTTCCAGAAAGTTGAGGTGAATTGTGTACCCCGGTCAGTGATTATAGTTGTAGGTAATCCATGTAGTTTAACTATAGAGTCTAAGAAGACAGTAGCTTTTGTTTTAACTGTAGGTAAACCTTTTAATGGAATAAAGTGAGCTAGTTTAGTGAGGTGTAGGAAGAAATTATAGTGTTCTGCGCCTCGTGACAAGACCGCACAGGCTCACTGGAGGTGATCGATAGCACAACACAATCGTTCCTAATATAAATATACAAAATGCAAAGTAGGAGCCTCATCTGCATAAGATGAGTGGCTTAAGAGCAGCGTAGAAATGTATTATATATGCAAGTGTAACTTTATATAGAACATGCATACAGTACCTGGCAATATGTCTGACCATGTGCAGTTACAGGATGCACAAATTATATCAGTTATATTCAATTATAAGCAAGAGCATGTACTTGAGAAACTTATTAAACAAAAAGTTATGCATAAATCAACAGAAGGTGCAAAATCAAAAACATTTTTTTTTTTTAAATTAAAAATAGAGAAATAAATCATAAAGGCTCCACTATGTGTGATCGTACACAGTGTGCCAGAAATAATAAGTGGTTTGTGAAATAAATGTCAAAACATTATAGCTACTTGTATATAAAAAATGTATATATATATATGTTACTTTTTAATATGCAAGTAGCTATAATGTTTTGACATTTATTTCACAAACCACTTATTTCTAGCACACTGTGCACGATCGCACACAGTGGAGCCTTTATGATTTATTTCTAGAAATGTGCGATTCGTTTCGGATCGATTCGGAAATTCGGCCAAATTCAGTAAATTCGGGATTCGGATCGATTCGAATTTCCGAATTAAAATAGTGCCGAATCTACCGAATAAATCCGAATTAGTTCGGATTTATTCGGTAGATTCGGATGGCCATGGATTACACTAGTATTGTACAGTATATTAGGTTATATCACTGTGCTATGGGTTACAGCTAATATACAGTACATAATACTAGTCTAATACACAGCACATCCCACCTAACACTTACCGAATTTCCGATCCGAACCGAATCCAGCCGAATTTATTGAAATCCCAATGAATCCGAAACGAATCTGAACCGAATTGATTGAAATTTTTCAGAATTCGAATCGATCCGAACCGAAATTCTAAAAAATCCAAATCGATCCGAACCGAACAGAATTTTTTTGCTATGCACATGTCTATTTCTATATTGTTTTATTTTTTAATTTTGTTTTTTAAATTTTGCACCTTCTGTTAATTTGTGTATAACTTTTTGTTTAATAAGTTTCTCAAGCATGTGCTCTTGCTTATAATTGAATATAACTGATATAATTTGTGCATCCTGTAACTGCACATGGGCAGACATATTGCCAGGTACTGTAGGCATGTTCTATATAAAGTTACACTTGCATATATAATACATTTCTACGCTGCACTTAAGCCATTCTTCTTATGAAGATGGTGCTCCTACTTTGCACTTTGTATATTTAGTTTAGTGAGGTGGTCTACCACTACTAAAATTGTGTTATATTGTTGGGACTTTGGTAACTCAACTATGAAATCAATAGAAATTGTTGTCCAAGGTGTATCTGGGATTGGGATGGAAGTTAAATAACCAATGGGTTTTCTATGTTCCATTTTATTTCTGGCGCAGACCTCACAGATTGTGACATATTTATATATGGAGGTGTCCATTTGTGGCCACAAAAAAACAAAATTTATGCTTACCTGATAAATTTATTTCTCTTGTGGTGTATCCAGTCCACGGATCATCCATTACTTGTGGGATATTCTCCTTCCCAACAGGAAGCTGCAAGAGAATCACCCACAGCAGAGCTATCTATATAGCTCCTCCTCTAACTGCCACTACCAGTCATTCGACCGAAGACAAGCAAGAGAAAGGAGAAACCATAGGGTGCAGTGGTGACTGTAGTTTAAAAATAAAACACACCTGCCTTAAAATGACAGGGCGGGCTGTGGACTGGATACACCACAAGAGAAATAAATTTATCAGGTAAGCATAAATTTTGTTTTCTCTTGTAAGGTGTATCCAGTCCACGGATCATCCATTACTTGTGGGATACCAATAACAAAGCTATAGGACACAGATGAAGGGAGGGACAAGGCAGGTGCTTAAACGGAAGGCACCACTGCCTGCAAAACCTTTCTCCCAAAAATAGCCTCCGAAGAAGCAAAAGTATCAAATTTATAGAATTTTGAAAAAGTATGAGGCGAAGACCAAGTCGCCGCCTTACAAATCTGTTCAACAGAAGCCTCATTCTTAAAAACCCATGTGGAAGCTACTGCTCTAGTAGAATGAGCTGTAATCCTTTCAGGAGGCTGCTGGCCAGCAGTCTCATAAGCTAAGCGTATTATACTCCTTAGCCATTAAGAAAGAGAAGTTGCCGAAGCCTTTTGGCCTCTCCTCTGTCCAGAGTAGACAACAAACAATGCAGATGTTTGACGAAAATCTTTAGTAGCTTGTAAATAAAACTTTAAAGCACGAACCACGTCAAGATTGTGTAAAAGACGTTCCTTCTTTGAAGAAGGATTAGGACACAGTGACGGTACAACAATCTCCTGATTGATATTTTTATTAGATACCACCTTAGGTAGAAAACCAGGTTTGGTACGCAGGACTACCTTATCGGAATGAAAAATGAGATAAGGAGAATCACATTGTAAAGCAGATAACTCCGAAACTCTTCGAGCCGAGGAGATAGCTACTAAAAACAAAACTTTCCAAGATAAGAGCTTAATATCTATGGAATGCAAAGGTTCAAACGGAACCCCTTGAAGAACCTTAAGAACTAAATTTAAACTCCAAGGCGGAGCAACAGGTTTAAACAAAGGCTTAATTCTGACTAAAGCCTGACAAAACGCCTGCACGTCTGGAACCTCAGCCAGACGTTTGTGCAAAAGAATAGACAGAGCAGAAATCTAGAAGAGAATAAAAAACAGAAGCGCCAACATGGCCTAGTATCGCCAAAACAAGATGTAAAATCAGCAATGAGAATGTGAATACTCACAAACAAAAAGCACCCGATGGTGCTAGTGGAGCAGGCTGGAAACTTAGCAGTGATCCAGCGCACTGAGACCTAGGCACAGGAACAATCCTAATCCTTCTGGATGTCAAGTATTCAGATTCCTATATATGTATAAGAAGACAAACCAAACATGGTCCAATATCGTCAGGACAAAGTTAGAGCAGAAATCTGTCCATTTAAGGAACTTGCTGACAAACCCTTCTCCAATTCATCTTGGAGAAAAGATAATATCCTAGGAATCCTGACCTTACTCCATGAGTAACCCTTGGATTCACACCAATGAAGATATTTACACCATATCTTATGATAGATTTTCCTGGTGACAGGCTTTCGCGCCTGTATTAAGGTATGACCGACTCGGAGAAACCACGCTTTGATAAAATCAAGCGTTCAATCTCCAAGCAGTCAGCCGCAGAGAAATTAGATTTGGATGGTTGAAAGGACCCTGAAGTAGAAGGTCCTGTCTCAGAGGCAGAGTCCATGGTGGAAAGGATGACATGTCCACCAGATCTGCATACCAAGTCCTGCGTGGCCACGCAGGTGCTATCAAAATCACTGATGCTCTCTCCTGCTTGACCTTGGCAATCAGACGAGGGAGCAGAGGAAATGGTGGAAACACATAAGCCAGGTTGAAGGACCAAGGCGCTGCTAGAGCATCTATCAGCGCTGCCTTGGGATCCCTGGACCTGGATCCGTAACAAGGAAGCTTGGCGTTCTGGTGAGACGACATGAGATCCAGTTCTGGTTTGCCCCAACGTTGAATCAACTGTGCAAACACCTCCGGATGGAGCTCCCACTCCCCCGGATGAAAAGTCTGTCGACTTAGAAAATCCGCCTCCCAGTTCTCTACTCCTGGGATATGGATAGCTGATAGGTGGCAAGAGTGAATCTCTGCCCAACGAATTATCTTTGAAACCTCCAACATCGCGAGGGAACTCCTTGTTCCCCCTTGATGGTTGATGTAAGCTACAGTCGTGATGTTGTCCGACTGAAATCTGATGAACCTCACTGCCGCTAGCTGAGGCCAAGTCTGAAGAGCATTGAATATCGCTCTTAGTTCCAGAATGTTTATCGGAAGGAGAGCCTCCTCCTGAGTCCATGACCCCTGAGCCTTCAGAGAGTTCCAGACTGCCCCCCAGCCCAGAAGGCTGGCATCTGTTGTTACTATTGTCCAATCTGGCCTGCGGAAGGTCATACCTTTGGACAGATGGACTCGAGATAGCCACCAGAGAAGAGAATCCCTGGTCTCTTGATCCAGATTTAGTAAAGGGGACAAATCTGTGTAATCCCCATTCCACTGACTGAGCATGCAGAGTTGCAGCGGTCTGAGATGTAGGCGGGCAAATGGAACTATGTCCATTGCCGCTACCATTAAGCCAATTACTTCCATACACTGAGCCACCGAAGGGCGAGAAGTAGAATAAAGAACACGGCAGGAATTTAGAAGTTTTGACAACCTGGCCTCTGTCAGGTAAATCCTCATTTCTACAGAATCTATCAGAGTTCCCAGGAAGGAAACTCTTGTGAGAGGGGATAGAGAACTCTTCTTTTCGTTCACTTTCCACCCATGAGACCTCAGGAATGCCAGGACAATGTCCATATGGGACTTGGCAATTTGGAAATTCGACGCCTGTATCAGAATGTCGTCTAAGTAAGGGGCTACTGCTATGCCCCGCGGCCTTAGGACCGCCAGAAGTGACCCCAGAACCTTCGTAAAGATTCTTGGTGCCGTAGCTAACCCAAAGGGAAGAGCCACAAACTGGTAATGCCTGTCTAGGAAGGCGAACCTGAGAAACCGATGATGATCTTTGTGTATCGGAATGTGAAGATAAGCATCCTTTAAGTCCACTGTAGTCATGTATTGACCCTCCTGGATCATAGGTAGGATGGTTCGAATAGTCTCCATCTTGAAAGATGGGACCCTGAGGAATTTGTTTAGGATCTTGAGATCTAAGATTGGTCTGAAGGTTCCCTCTTTCTTGGGAACCACAAATATATTTGAATAGAATCCTTGCCCCTGTTCCTCCTTTGGAACTGGGTGGATCACTCCCATAACTAGGAGGTCTTGAACACAATGTAAGAATGCCTCTCTCTTTATCTGGTCTGCAGATAATTGTGATAGGTGAAATCTTCCTTTTGGGGAAGAAGCTTTGAAGTCCAGAAGATATCCCTGGGACACAATTTCCAACGCCCAGGGATCCTGGACGTCTCTTGCCCAAGCCTGGGCGAAGAGAGAAAGTCAGCCCCCTACTAGATCCGTTACCGGATTGGGGGCCAATCTTTCATGCTGTCTTAGAGGCAGCAGCAGGCTTCTTGGCCTGTTTACCTTTGTTCCAAGCCTGGTTAGGTCTCCAGACTGGCTTGGACTGGGCAAAATTTCCCTCTTGTTTTGTATTAGAGGAAGATGATGCCGCGCTTGTCTTAAAGTTTCGAAAGGCACGAAAATTAGTTTGTTTGGTCCTTAATTTGTTAGACCTATCCTGAGGAAGGGCATGACCTTTTCCTCCAGTAATTTCAGAAATGATCTCCTTCAGTCCAGGCCCGAATAGAGTCTGCCCCTTGAAGGGAATATTGAGAAGCTTAGACTTTGAAGTAACGTCAGCTGACCAGGATTTAAGCCATAGCGCCCTACGCGCCTGAATAGCAAAACCTGAGTTCTTAGCCGTTAGTTTAGTTAAATGAACAACGGCGTCAGAAACAAATGAATTGGCTAGCTTAAGCGCTTTAAGCTTGTCAAGTATATCATCCAATGGAGTTTCTACCTGTAAGGCCTCTTCCAGAGACTCAAACCAGAAGGCCACAGCAGCAGTGACTGGGGCAATGCATGCAAGAGGCTGGAGAATAAAACCTTGTTGAATAAACATTTTCTTAAGGTAACCCTCTAACTTTTTATCCATTGGATCTAGGAAAGCACAACTGTCCTCGACAGGGATAGTTGTACACTTAGCTAGGGTAGAAACTGCTCCCTCCACCTTAGGGACCGTTTGCCATAAGTCCTGTGTAGCGGCATCTATTGGAAACATTTTCTTAAAAATAGGAGGGGGAGAGAACGGTACACCTGGTTTATCCCATTCCTTAGTAATAATTTCTGAAAACCTTTTAGGTATTGGAAAAACATCAGTGTAAACAGGCACTGCATAGTATTTATCCAATCTACACAATTTTTCTGGCACTATAATGGTGTCACAGTCATCCAGAGTAGCTAAAACCGCCCTGAGCAACACGCGGAGGTGTTCAAGCTTAAATTTAAATGTTGACATATCAGAATCAGGTTGAAGCATCTTCCCTGAGTCAAAAAAATCACCCACATAAAGAAGCTCTCCTGCCTCAGCTTCTGCATATTGTGAGGGAATATCAGACATAGCTACTAAAGCGTCAGAGTGCTCTGTATTTTTTCTAGCCCCAGAGCTGTCTCGCTTTCCTTGTAACCCTGGTAGTTTGGACAATACCGCTGTAAGGGTATGATCCATAACTGCCGCCATGTCTTGTAAAGTAAACACCATGGGCGCGCTCAATGTACTTGGCACCTCTTGAGCGGGAGTCCCTTGAGCGGGAGTCAAAGGTTCTGACACGTGGGGCGAGTTAGTCGGCATAACTTCCCCCTTGTCAGTTTCCTCTGGTGATAAATCAAGACAGAATATGATCTTTATAACTTAAAGTAAAATCAGTACATTTGGTACACATTCTAAGAGGGGGTTCCACAATGGCTTCTAAACATAATGAACAAGGAGTTTCCTCTATGTCAGGCATGTTTAAACAGGACTTCCGGTAGGAGGGCGGAGAGAGCAGAAGCAGAGAAAAAGAGCTCCGCTGCTTCCAGCCACTGAACGGGAAAAACCCTACAGATCGCCCCAGAAAAAGCTGACACCCTTGGCAGGGACACCCTTCACTGCCCGGACATACACCAGCAGGGATTCTGACAGCTGAATCCCCTACCGGAGAAGCAGAAACTCGACCGGAGTGATCGTGAGTAGCGGCTGCAGTCGCGAGGCCACTAACCAGACAGGGGCAACAAAAGTGACTCCAGACAGCACAAGGAGCGAGGTAATAAGACCCCATAACACGGGTACGAACCTGGACACCTGTTAGCGCAGTGTGGGACACAGAGTTAGACACTTCGCTAACGGCGGGAACGCCGCCATATTGCCCCACTGTTGCGCACATAAACAAGTCAACGGCAGAAGCTGGCGACATCTCCTCACTGCACACTAGTGCGATTTAAGCTTGAAAATAATAGAAGTTAATACCAGGCTATACGAGTGTTGACCTCCTTACCTTGCACAGCCCTCAAAGACCTAGAGGATATTTGAGCTAAGGACACTGGAGATAGACCCAGACACGCAGGGGAACACTAGTAGACACACTGTATAACCCTCGGCTGGTACAAGATTAATCGCAATTGCTGGTGCTGAAAACAAAATAAAACGCAGTCCTAATCATCCATAAGCACGTCACTCCCCAACCCCAGGGAAAACATTGTCTGTAAAACTTGAAATAACATAGAGTGTGTAAAGCTGCATAGGAGACAGGAGGAGTATGAACTTTGAGACATTGAAACCTATATATTTTTAAGAGTCATCACAGACTACCACACCATGAGAGGCTAGAGGGCGCAGGCCTGTCCTCACCCTACCCACCCAGCGCTTAACAAGCATCACAGTGAAATTGCATTCAAACCTATTTTGAGGGCTGGAAAAACAATAGAGGAAAACAGCAAACTAGTGGTGTTTCAGGCACAGGGGTATCACAGTACTGGCGAAGTCGACTGACGAAATATCAAAGCTGCATGCAAAAGTATTATAACTCCTATATAAAAACAACAGGGACAATGACAGGCAGACTCAAAAACGCAGAGAAAAAAAAGAGTCATATAGAGACACCACAGACCTCAATGGAGCCGGAAGCCTTGGCAAATTCTAACTCTATGGATACCCACCCAATTGTCACACAGATATCTGCGTTGTTCCTACCAAAAATTGAGCAGTTACAAACAGGGATGGACTCGCTTACAACTGAGGTTAAGTCATTTAACAGCAGACTAACGCAGGTAGAACAGAGAGTGGCAGAAGGAGAAACCCGTCAAAGAGAAACGGAAACCAACATTCGAGTACTGCAACAACAAAATGATCGGTTGTGGGTGAAGATTGACGACTTGGAGAACAGGTCGAGAAGAAACAACCTAAGAATTGTAGGAGTCCCTGAATCCGTCCCGGGTTCGGAATTAACAGAATTCGCAGAAAACATCCTCCCAAAGCTGCTGCATATGCCTCAGTCCTGCCTCCCATGCGTAGTGGAGAGAGCACATAGAGTGGGGGACCCACGAAAACAAGGAGAAAATAACCAACAATCACGCCAGGTGATGGTGAAATACCTTAATTTCAAAGCCAAAGTGGCGATACTACAGGCCTATAGAAGGGCTCCATCATTGGAATACGAGGGCCGAAGAATATATTTATTCCAAGACTACTCAGCAACAGTTGCAGCCAGAAGAAAAGAATTTACACCCTACTGCAAGCAACTTATAGAGCAAGGCAGAATGGCAGCCCTCTTATACCCGGCGAGGCTGAGACTTCAAACAGCCAACGGCCCCCTGTTCTTTGAGTCACCAAATCAACTCAAACTACATCTACAGAGAGAAAATAGGCAGCGTCAACCACAAGATCGCGAAGATCAGCCGGCTGATACTTAAAAAAAAAGGAAAACAGAGACAGTTATCAAGGCCTCAGAAGTAACAGAGTGAAGCTTTTTAAATTAAAAGACATGTTTAAACAGACTAGCAATGAGACCAGCAAGCTTGGAAAACACATTTATATAAATGTAAACAAGCAAAAAATAAAAACGGTACTGTGCCTTTAAGAGAAACAAATTTTGTCAGAAATTGAAAAACAGTGATAAAGAGCAGTAAATCATACGAAATTTTTACAGTGTGTATAATAGACTAACAGAGCATTGCACCCACTTGCAAATGGATAATTAACCCCTTAGTTTCAAAACCGGATAAAAAAAACGATATAAACGTTTTTCAACAGTCACAACAAACTGCCTACCTGCCCATATAACAACTTTGAAAGGCACAAAAACCCTTTAGAGAGGTCCTAAGTGTTCAGGGGACTCCTTCAGGGAAACTGGATGTCTCAAGCTGCAAAATCTAATGCGCATTTAGGCGCGAAAATAGGCCCCTCCCAAAGCCCCAATAATTTTTTTTCACCAATATGTATAAAAAAAACGTTTAAACACTTCCAGCAAACGTTTTATTTTTCAGTAATGTGAGAAAGTAATAAGAATATTACCTTTTACAGCAAGCATGATACTAGTCGTTATTAAATCACTGTAATCAGGCTTACCTTAAATAAATCCGGTATTAACAGCATTTTCTAGCATATTCATTTCTCTAGAAAAATTTAAACTGCACATACCTCATAGCAGGAGACCCTGCACGCCATTCCCCCAGCTGAAGTTACCTCTCTCTTCAGTTATGTGTGAGAACAGCAATGGATCTTAGTTACAACCTGCTAAGATCATCAAAAACCACAGGCAGACTCTTCTTCTACTTTCTGCTAAAATAGTACAACTCCGGTACCATTTGAAAATAACAAACTTTTGATTGAAGATAAACTAAATAAAAACACCACATCTCTCTAGCTACTTCCTTTTTTGTCGAGAGCTGCAAGAGAATGACTGGTAGTGGCAGTTAGAGGAGGAGCTATATAGACAGCTCTGCTGTGGGTGATTCTCTTGCAGCTTCCTGTTGGGAAGGAGAATATTCCACAAGTAATGGATGATCCGTGGACTGGATACACCTTACAAGAGACATACCTTCTGATCAATTCTATGGTCTTTTTAACGCCAGGGTGTCCTGCCATAAGGTTATCATGGCAATGTGAATAGATGGTTTCTCTGAGTTTTATTGGTATGTACATTTTGCCTTTATGATAGTACAACCCAGAGTTAGGTTCTAATTCACAGTTCTCTGGCACTTCTGGGTTAGATTCCAGTGCTTCCAATATCTCTTTTTCTAAAGGAGGTAAGGTTTTCCAAGAATTTTTCTGGTGGAATTATTTGAGTTAGAGAATCTTTAGGAGGGTTGAAATCATGTATTCTAGATAGAGCATCTGCTCTGCAGTTTTGGGTACCAGGTCTATAGGTGATGCGGAAATTAAATCTATCCATGAAAAGGGCCCATCTTACTTGTCGTGAAGACAAAGTTTTGTTTGTTTTCAAATATTCTCGTTTTTTATGATCAGTATATATCAGAAAAGGTTGAGTTGTTCCTTCTAGTAAATGTCTCTAATTTTCTAGTGAGCATTTAATGACCAAAAGTTCTTTATCTCCAATTGAGTAGTTACACTCAGCTGGGAAAAGTGTACGTGAGTAGAAGGATATAGGATGAAGTTTGGATGTTTGTTCATTACGTTGTGACAAGACAGCTCCAATTCCTGAGTTTGATGCGTCAACTTCTAGAATGAATTGGGGATATGATTAGGGAGTGTTAAAATGGGGGCAGTGGTAAAACTTTTCTTTAAGTAGTCAAAAGCTTGTTGTGCTTCATCTGTCCATGAAAATTGTTGTTGTTTTTTAGTAAGCTTTGTTAATGGTTTTGTTATTGTTGAGTAGTTGGAGATAAACTTTCTTTAAAAATTGGAGAACCCAAAACCTCTGCAGAGTTTTACAGTAGGGGGGGTTGGACCAATTTGTAATTATAGCAACCTTTTCTGGGTCCATTTGGATGTGGTTAGGTGATGATATATCCTAGGAACTTAATTTTGTTTACGTGAAATTGACACTTCTGTAATTTCGCAAATAGTCTATGTTCTCGTAAGCGTGTAAGCACCCAACGTACATGCTTTTCATGTTCTTGGAGGTATTTTGAATATATGAGAATATCGTCTAGATATATGATAACACATAGATCAGTCAAATCTCTGAATATTTCATTTAAGTGTTGAAATGTGGCTGGGGCATTACAAAGCCCAAATGGCATTACATTACACTGGTAAAGACCATATCTAGTACAAAATGCTGTTTTCCATTCGTCACCTTTTTTTATACGTATTAAGTTGTAGGCCCCCTTTAAATCTAATTTGGTGTAAATGGTGGCATTTGTTAGTCGTTCGAGTAATTCAGGTATAAGTGGTAAGGGGTAACATTTTTTAATTGTAACAGCATTGAGGGCTCTATAATCTATAATGGGTCTTAAGGTATCATCTTTATTCTTCACAAAGAAAATACCAGCTGCAGCTGTAGATGTAGAGGAAGATATAAAAACTTTTTTTAGGTTCTTGTCAAGGTATTGACGTAAATGAGTTAATTCATTCTGAGATAAAGGGTAAATTTTACCATGGGGTATTTGTGAGCCAGGGATGATGTCTATGGGGCAATCAAATATCCTGTGAGGAGGTAAAGTTTCTGCTTCTTTCATATCAAAAACGTCAGAAAGATCCTGATACACCATTGGTACAACAATCTCAAGACTGGAAAGTAATACATGTGAGAAACAAGTTTTTAGGCAGTAATCAGATTGGAACATTGTTTTGCAGTATGTCCAGTCAATCTTTGGGTTGTGTTTTTGTAACCAGGGAAACCCTAACATAATGGTATGATTCGATATAGGAATAATGTCAAAAGTTATGTACTCTATGTGTCCTTCAGTTGTTGACAGTAACATAGGTATGGTGTGATGTGTTATGGGTCCCTTTTGTATGAAAGATCTGTCAATAAATGTAGATATATTATTTGATTTAACAAATTAACGGCTAGATTACGAGTTTGGCGTTAGCCTTACAAAGCAGCGTTAAGAGGTCCTAACATTGCTTTTTAACGCCCGCTGGTATTACGAGCCTTGTAGGTACAGGTGTACCGCTCACTTTTTTGGCCAGACACGGAGGACCACTTCTGCCCATCTGAAGGACCACCTCTGCCCGGTTGGGTGAAGACGTCTCACGGTAGGGTGATCTTCAAGGGGTTAGTGTTAGGTTTTTTTAAGGGGGGATTAGGTGGGTTTTAGAGTAGGGTTGGTTGTGTGATTAGGTTGGTTTTAATGTTGGGGGGGTATTTGTACTTTTTCTTTACAGGTAAAAGAGTTGATTACTTTGGGGCAATGTTGTTTAGATGTTGGGGGCAGCAGATTAGGGGTTCATAAGTATAATGTAGGTGGCGGCGGTTTCCGGAGCGGCAGATTAGGGGTTAATAATATAATGCAGGTTGCGGCGTATCGGGGGCGGCAGATTAGGGGTTAATAAGTGTAAGATTAGGGGTGTTTAGACTCGGGGTTCATGTTAGGGTGTTAGGTGTGTGTGTTAAAGTTTTTTTTCAGCTGGCTCTCCCCCATTGATTCCAATGGGGAAATCGTGCACAAGCACGTTTTACCAGCTCACCGCTAACGTAAGCAGCGCTGGTATTGAGGTGAGATGTGGAGCAAAATTTTGCTCTTCGCTCACTTTTTTGCGGCTAACGCTGGGTTTGTAAGAACCCGTAATACCAGCGCTGTCTGTAAGTGAGCGGTGAGCATAAACTGCTCGTTAGCACCGCACGCCTGTTAACGCCAAACTCGTAATCTAGGCATAAGAATTTATTAATAATCCACATGCTCCAGAGTCTATTATGGCTTCAGACTGAATAAATTAGTTTTGTTGCTGTAATAGATAGAGCCAGATAAAATGGTAATGAATCTGGATAAAAATCTTTATAGCAGATTTAAACTAGTAATTTGTAAATATGACCACAATGCTTTAACTATATTTTCCAATGTAAACTTATAGTAGTGAACATGGATATAGTTTAACATCAGATGGAAAATATAATGCTTCCGTATAACTGTTAGCGACTGCAAAGTAGTTAGCACTTTAAATTCAGATAGGCCAAGCTGACGTTTAAAGAGAGTGGTAAGTAAGCCTCAGCGTTCATGTATCAGATTCACAGAGAAGGTACGTGTTGAATACAGTCTGTGGAATATACAATAACAACTTAGTAGCGGTATTGATGTTATAATACTTGTGGTTCAGAAGGCAGCGAATGATACAGGTAATAGGATGATCAGTTCCAGATGAAAAGGATTTGGTGAGCGTGGAGAGTCTGCAGCGAGGTACGTGGAGAATGACTTCGGAAGGATTGAAATCCCGTGGAGCAGTTCAGTGAACTGTGAGAGGTTCCGGTAACAGGTTAGGTTCCGGTAAAGGAAAGAGATTCAACAAGTGGAAACTTGGAGATTGATTAAACAGGTAAATACAAGTTGCGGACAATGGCAATATTAAGGAATTGCGGGTATAATCAAAAATAAGTTAAAATAGAAAATAGAACCCAAATTAGAGCACAAGATCATAGGAGACTCTGGCAAAGATATGAGGCTTGAGGATAAGTTCAGAGATCCACAGCAGTGGCACACACTTCAATAATCAGGCAATGATAGGTGTGAAATAGTGTTCTGATGTAAGAAGGTGGGGTCAGACTTAAAGAGATATCACAGGAGGGATGAGATGTTGCAAGTGCGGAGATGATGGTCATAAAAAGGAAAAGGGGAGTTTGTGAAGTTTGAAAATGTGCATCGATAGCTAAAGATCAGATCAAGGGACTGACCATCTTTGTGAGTGCGAGAGTCAGTCCATTGTGAAGGAAGTGAGTTGCAGAAGTTGTTTTGCAGAGGAGGCAGTGGGATTGTCAAGAGGGATGTTGAAGTCAAGAAGAATGAGGGCGGGAGTATCGGAGGAAAGGGAATAAGGTATCCAGACACCAAAGTGATCTAGAAATCGAGTTGAGGAACCATATTACTGAAATACATATAGAGAGGGGAGAGAATAGACAAATCATGTGGGTTTCAAATGAGGAAAATGTCAGGGAATAGATGGGTTGTATTTGTTGAAAGGTGCAATGAGAGGAAAATAAAATACCTACACCACCTCCTTGTCTGTTACCAGACCTAGGGGTATGATTGAAGTTGAGACCCCCATGTGACAATGCAGCAGTGGATGCTGTGTCTAAAGGAGAGAGCCAAGTTTCTGTGAGAGTCAGAAAGTTGAGAGAGTGGGAGATAAAGAGGTCATGGATAGAAGTGAGCTTGTTGCAAACAGAGCGAGAGTTCCAGAGTGCACAATGGAAGGGGGTAGTGACTTTAGATACAAGAATGTGAGTGAGTTTACCAGAGTTTTCTTTTCTGGGTCTATGGAAAGTTACACATGGATGTCCATGGCTAGGAAGTTGTTGGGGGCCAGGATTAGAGGAGATGTCACAGCAGCTAGCATGAGCAAGAGGGAGAGTGACATGAGGTGAGATGCAGATTTGCAGTAATGAGACTGTTTTTGGAATGAGGTTCAGGGGGGAGAGATAGTGTTTAGGAATATGTAAAGTTCATGAGTACAAAAGTAAGGTGAGTTTAAAAGAGATGGACTAATGAACAGAGCAGGTGGTGAGGGGGAAGGAGTAATTAAGTAAAGTAGTTTGTTATAGAGGCAAGAGGTAGCAAAAAGGAATATGAATAAATTGAGCATTTTTACAAAAGTGGGAGCCAATTAAAGACATAAAAGACAGAATTACAGCAGCTCATGTATAAGGAAACAATGAGGTACTTAAAACACAAAATTACAAAGGTACTTGCCTTGTGTCTTGCCCCTTGTCCAATCCTTGTTTAATTCTTGTATAATTCTTATCTTAGTGCCTCACTTATAAAAATGTTCACTTAATTCTTGTATAATTCTTATCTTAATGCCTCACTTATAAAATGTTCACTTAATTCTTGTATAATTCTTATCTTAATGCCTCACTTATAAAATGTTCACTTCAGAAATGTGAACATATGATATTGTAACAATGCATACTGCCCAAGCAATGCACGTCCAGTGCAATGCACAGCCCAAGCATATAGGCTGGTCAGTCAGCTGGGCCCACTAAATTACTTGATTGCTAAGTCAAAAGATATTTTTAAAAGACAGGGATACTATTCACGTACCAAAAGAGAGAGTTACAGGAGAGGAGAGAGCACTAGAACGCAGTGAATAGGTTGCAGATGATCAGGGATACTATTCACATACCAAAAGAGAGTTACAGGAGAGGACAGAGCACTAGAATGCAGTGAATAGGTTGCAGATGAGCAGGGATACTATTCACGTACCAAAAGAGAGTTACAGGAGAGGAGAGAGCATTAGAATGCAGTGAATAGGTTGCAGATGAGCAGGGAAACTATTCACATACCAAAAGAGAGTTACAGGAGAGGAGAGAGCACTAGAATGCTGTGAATAGGTTGCAAATGAGCATGGATACTATTCATGTACCAAAAGAGTTACAGGAGAGAGCACAAGATTGCAGTGAATAGGTTGCAGATGAGCAGAATTACTATTCACGTACCTGAAAGCAGAAGAGAGAGAATATGATTAGCTTGATGTAGTGTACATTTCTTCAGCAGATGTCAATAGGGATAATGTAGTCATAATAAGCAGCACTGTGGTGAGTGCTGAGTATAATTCTTGTATAACTCTTATCTTAATGCCTCACTTAAAAAATGTTCACTTCAGAAATGTGAACATATGCTATTGTGACAATGCACACTGCCCAGGCAATGCACCATCAGTGTATCTGATGTTAAGTGGGTTTGGTAGTTAATGGATACTATGTAGGATGTGGGACTATAGAACTTGGCCAATTTTGCTAATAGTTTGCCAGATTTGTTACTGTGTCTGTATATGTTACATTTTATTGTCTTGATGTGCTAAAAAGGTGTCTCTGGTTTGTTTAAGATCATAGTAATTCTGCTTGGATGCCGGTGTAGGGTCGGAGAGATATTTATTGTATGCTTCTGTAAGTTTTGAGAGGAATTCATTGTCTACTTTTTTAATGTTTTTATTGTAATGTGCTGTAAAGGACGTCGTAATATGACCCCTCATAACTGCCCTTGAGGAATGCCAGAACAAGTAAGAATTGTCTTTATGTTGGTCATTGTCCAATGTATATTGTATCCAAGAGGTTTTAAGGTGTTGGCGGAAATTACTGTATAGATAGTATGGAAATCTCCATGTTTTTTCTGGGCTTTTTTTAGGGGTAATGGTTGAAGTATGAAGCTAACTGGAGCATGATCTGATATCATTATTTGTCCTATCTTTGTGAAATGGATCTGAGATATTAACGTGGAGGAGGTTAAAAAATAATCAATTTGTGACATTGTGTTATGTATTTTAGACATACAGGTGTAGTCCCTCCCACCTTGGTTTTTCACCGTCCATTCATCTATTAGATCTAAAGTTTCCTTGAAATTCTTAATTAAAGTCAATTCCCGTTTATATCTGGTTATGTGCATTTTAGAAGTTCTTATTATGGAAGGATCCTTGAACCTGTCCAATGGTAGGCCCTGAGCCATGTTGAAGTCTCCCCCCATGATTATAGGAGCATTATATGTGACCAGTTTGACTATTAGTGTTGTCCAAAAGATCAGACAGTGTTCTTTAGGACCATAAACATTACAGATAGTATATGTGAAAGTGTTAACCTGTAGGAGAGCAATGATATATTGGCCCTTTTGATCTACTTCAACCTGAAAAAAGGATATCGAGAGGCCTTTCCTAGCCAGAATGGCTACTTTTCTTTTCTTACCTTCAGTTGGAGAGTAAATTATCTGACCGACCCAGTTTTGTTTCCTGAAGCTATGCTAAATCTATGTGTATTGATTTTAGGTGTTGTAAGATCATGCTTCTTTTCACTGGTGAAGTAATGCCCCCTACATTCAACAATATTACATTAAGATGTAAGGCCATAAAGAGTGTTTAACAGTATTGTAAGCGGGTGTACAATGTTAGTAATGTAGGATGCAGATGGACGTTCAATGTGGGCCAATAAAATGTTAAGTTCTTTGAGTTTGTCTAAGAAAGGGTCTTGGGTTAAGGCCACGGTTTCTGTTATATTCATTGGAAACTGACTATTAACTTCAGATTTATTTAAAGGGTCTGCTTGAGAGGAAGGTGTGAGAGCTATGCTAGGCAACACCAGTCGATATGTGGGGTGTATGTGGAAACTCACTGTTTGATTATGTGAGAGGATGCCTTTCACAGAAAGGTGGTCTGTGGAGGGTGAAACTGCAAGCAATCCGGCGCTAGACTGGTGAAAGCAAGAAAAGAGGACAATGACTTTAGGAGAGAATGGCAACATTATCCACGACAGAGAAACACAATCAAGACAAGGCAACAGCACTTGTCTTGATTGTGTTTTTTCAGCATGATAAAACAGAACCGTTGTACGAATAGTTGCAAGCGACAAAATTGGCCAAGGGAGAGTAATTGTAGTGTATTACTATTAAGAATAAATACTAGCTGCGGGTGACTGTCGACTGCTATGTGGTTTAGAGATCGGCTTATTGGAGATATGCTGATAGAGGGAGGTGGCGGTGAAATAAATAGTAGAGGATAGCAGCCCTTAGAGAAAGGGGGAAATGACACTGTGAACCCAAATGTGATGGGAAGTTTGACATAGAAATTAAAAATTAAACTTAGGAGGACTGGCAGGGTTTAAGAGCTTATTAACTCTGTCACATAATAGAATATCTTACAACAGATAAGTATATGAAAATCAGTTAAAATCGTAAGTGGCGCGCATGGTAAACTTAAGGGGAATTGCCAGAAGGACAAGTATTACAAAAGCGATACCAACCGGGGAAATAACAAGAGTGTGATGCTCTTAAGAAGTGCAATGTATAATGTGTATTTAGGGCCTATTAATTTTTCTTTACAACCGAACATTATATTATAACTTGAATGATATAAAACTATTAAAACTATAAAACTATTAAAACGAAAATTGTCAGAGGTAATAACATTTGTAGGTAGAAAACAGTATACATTGTGCAACAAAGCATAAGTTACAGTTAAATATATAAGTACTCAGCAATGACTCATCAGCCAGTGTCCTGTCCTCCTTCAGAAGCCAAGTATGCCTGTACTGCTGCTGAAGTATGGAAAATCTTAGGTCAAGAAGTAGCAGGGGTCAAGTCGAGCGGGAACGCATGGGAACGGAGTTCCTGCACTATTTTTGCAGGAGGAACTAAGTTCCCTCTGGACAGAGAACAGAAATACTTCAGTAAACACTGCTGCTGCTTGTAGGAGGAGCTGGAGCATAATCTGGTTAGAGGGATAGTGAGATCCTCTAGTAATGGGTATTAACACTTCCTACAATACATTCAATGCAAGCCGGTCAGCAGTCCTGCTGTGTGATCACCCTGAACTGTGTGAAACACATGGTGCTTACATTTCTCTATGGCTTGCTCTGGAGTTATTTAGCTCCCCTCAGCAGAAATAGAACTATTGCACCTTAAGTGGGGGAGACTCTGTGACAGAGGAGGATTCTTAGGCCCAAAGACAACCATTCAACCCTTCATTGGATTTAATTTGCTTTCATTAACCAAAGTGTATAGATTATATACATATGAATACAGTGTGTGTGTTTATAAAACAATATTAATTGTGTGTGTGGAGGGGGGAGGGAGTCTTGGTGAGTTCCCACACTTTTTCTTGTAGAACTTGACCCCTGAGAAGTAGTCTGAAGTTTCAGTTTTGCTGGGTAAAGGACGGAAACCCTACGTCCCTGTTCATGGAGGCGAGAGCAGATTGGTGCAAAATCTTTGCGTCTTCTGGTTATCTCTGCAGAGAAGTCCTGGAACAGTAGAAGACGATGATCTTCGAATTTGATCTCTTTCATAGCCCTATAAGCTCTCAGTATAGCTAAATTGTCCTGGTTATTTAGGCATTTAAAAATAACTTGGCGGGGCCTCTCTTTAGAGTTACCCAAGTGTCTGCCTGGGCCTATGCGGTGTGACCTTTCAATGTCAATTGGTAAATAGTCTGGAGACATTCCAAGTAACTTGGGGAGGGTGGAAGCTGTAAAGTTAAGCAGGTCTTCATCTCTGACAGTCTCAGGCACCCCACTATGTGCAGGTTGTTTAGTCTACTGTGATTTTCCAAGTGCGTTACTTTATCTTGTAGATATTGGTTTTGTTTCAATAGTTTTTTTAAGGAGCTTTCCGATTCCTGTTGCCTATCTTCTAGTCCTGATATTCTTTGTTCTGCAGCTGTGAGCCTTGTAGAAAACAGTCTGACTTCACTAGTCAGCGTCTCTACCCCTGCCTGTAGGGAATCAATTTTCGGTAAGAAAAAGGCTTTAAGTTCCTGCAATAGGGTACTATAATCTCCTAGAGAACTGCTTCCATTTTCTAGTTGAGATGTATTTGCCGCATGGATTTCTGCAGTGAGTCTCAGTCTTTTTTCTTGTGTTTTTGATTTATAGACGAGGACAGCTTTTGGAAATAATTGTCAACTTTCATAGAATACGAACAGGGAATATGTCAGGTGTTATATTTTGTTTAGGCCACTAGATGGCGCTGTTAGCTCCGTCAAAGAAAGTTAAGGCATGCAGATAGCATAATCAGTCTCTGTGCATATACAAAGTAAAATAAGGCAGACTGTAGAAATATTCAATCTCTTCTCTGTAATATAGATGATTGTTTCCTTTACTTGGCAAAATGTGTAACAGAGATCACTTGCTCAAATCTCCTAAACAGGAGTAATTACAGTCCAGTGGAAGTAGGGTTGCCAGGTGTCCGCCACAAAAATACAGAACACCTAAGAAAAAAATGCAGTGGGGGAGGAGTTTGAGGTGAAATATATAGATAGATAGATAGATAGATAGATAGATAGATAGATAGATAGATAGATAGAAAACCAGGGCATTGAATAGTGCATTTACTTATTTACTGCAGAATAAACTGTTAAAAAAAAAAGTTTAAAAAAAAAAACTTACAGAGCATTACAAAAGATTAAAGTAAAACTTATAAACACACTATTCAGGCCCCTTAAAGTGAAGGTAAACTTTGGTGAATGAAAGCCCGTAAAAATACTATTAAAAACAGGGGCACTTTCATTCATCAAAGTTTACAAAGCAGCCGTTTTGATTAAAAACTTACCTTTTTTTTTCTTTTCACAGTCAGAGCATCTTCCTCCTCCTGGAAATCCTCTCTTCACTCGTCAGCAATGACTAATCCGGCTTCCTCCAATCACGGCTTTTCCCCCAGGGTGGTTATTGCCTGAGGCCATGTTGTGATTGGAGGAAGCCGGATTAGAAGCCAGATTAGTCATTACTGATGTGTGAAGAGAGGGTTTCCAGGAGGGGGAAGCTGCTCTGGCTGTGAAAAGAAAAAAAGGTAAGTTTTTAATCAAAACGGCTGCTTTGTAAACTTTGATGAATGAAAGTGCCCCTGTTTTTAATAGTATTTTTAAAAAACGGGCTTTCATTCATCAAAGTTTACCTTCACTTTAAGTACCAGAGAGAGTTGCACATCTGCTACAGCCATCTCAAGCGCTTAGTGGGTTAAACAGTGTGTTTAATTAGACTAAAACTAAATGAAAGTAAAAAAATATTTATGGCTTACAAGTTACAAATCACAGGGCATGGAGGTTTAGCTAATCCTCACCTCTCTTCTGCCTGTGTGTAGGGAGAACAACACTGCACACTCCACAGACTCCTCTGTGTGTTGCCCCTCCCCCACAGCAAACGGAGACCTGTGAATTGTAACAGGTCTCTGAAAGGGGGAGGGATGTGCAGATCGTATCTCCCTCTTGTCAACCCCATGCAGAGAACTTATAGAAAGCATGCAGTTCTTCACTTGCCCTGGTCAAAGGATAAGTAAATGCTACTGTAGGGGGCTATTTAAAATGTCCGGTTTTTCAATAAAAATTTTACCGGGCAGCTGGTTGAAAAAACGGACTGTCTGGTCAAATACCGGACACCTGGCAACCCTAAGTGGAAGTGACCATGTGATACAATGTTTTCCAGCTACACGATATATCAAATTGAACATCACATCCACCTCACATTAAGATATACAGACAGCCACTGTGTTTCCCAGCCTTTTGTTTCCTGCTGTGCTAATGCCTGTGTCTGGCGTGTGACTCTCACCTGCACAGATGTGGAGTGAATAGGTCTGGTAACAGGGACCGTATCCCAAGATAGCTTCCGTTCATGTTGTTTGCCCTTCGCCAGCGCCGGTGGTGTCTGCATAAAATGCGCAGGCAGATTCACTTCGCCCCTTGTTCGAGTGTAATGGTTGGTGTGTGCTGCAAGTTCAGCGGGGACCTAGGCTGTAGAGAGGTCCGTGGAGCTGCTTTTCAATATGGCACCCGTTCGTGCCTCTTCTCCACTCCCTCCATAGACCAG
Source organism: Bombina bombina (assembly GCF_027579735.1). Lineage (NCBI taxonomy): Eukaryota > Metazoa > Chordata > Amphibia > Anura > Bombinatoridae > Bombina > Bombina bombina. The sequence goes on along the minus strand of NC_069503.1, from coordinate 160,621,484 downwards.
GACTAGGTGTTAAGTCCTATGTGCAAGATTTTTCAGCCAGAGTGCACCGGCGGTGATACCAACCTCCTTCCTGGCAAGAAAAGAACACAGGGGCCATCTGGAGAGCATTATGTATTACTTTTAAAAGTTGTGGTTACGGAGCTCCGCTCTGCTGCTGCTTTGCAGACGCTCCACCCACCGGAAGTCCCACATTCATTTAAATTTTAGTTTAATTTCAGGATCCATTGTTAAAAACAACATGTATATATTATTGCATATCTTAAAATGAGCATGACCTTTTAAGCAACTTACTTCTATTATCAGCTTTGCTTAGTTCTCTTGATATCATTTGTTAAAGAGTAATCCTAGGTGAGTTCAGGAGCATGTACCATCTGGCAGCAGTGTTTGCAACAATATTTAAAGCAATGTTAGACATAGCTGCAAACACTGCTGCTACAGACTGCAAAAGACACATGCACACTCCTAAGTACCTATCAGCTTATCTTGGTGTACACTTCCACAAAGCAAATTTGATAATAAGGGGCCTATTTATCATGATGCGAGTGGACATGATCTGATATTGCGGATCATGTCTACTGCACATCGATAAATTCCAACAGCATACGCTCTCGCCATTTATCATTGCACCATCACTTCTGGTGATCTGCTGGTGCAATACCACCTCCTGCAGTTTTCGCTAGCAGGGGGTGTCAATCAACCTGATCGTATTGGATCGGGTTGATTTCTGGCGATGTCTGTCTGCCGCCTCAGAGCAGGTGGAAAAGTTATGGAGCAGCGGTCTTTAGACCGCTGCTTCATAACTTGTGTTTCTGCCGAGCTTGAAGGTTCACCAGAAACACAGGGCATCAAGCTACTCTATCTGAATTATGAAGGTTTAATTTTAGCATTACTGTCCTATTAATTGCTCTCAGTCTCATTAAAATGTATGCTTAGCTATTTAAGACACATATAAATGTCACACTTATAACCCATTAGCAAGGTTGTGAGTTCAAATCATGTTGAACACTAGTGATGTTGCGAACTTAAAATTTTCCATTCGCGAATGGCGAACGCGAACTTCCTCAAATGTTCGCGAATGGGCGAACCGGGCGAACTGCCATTGACTTCAATAGGCAGGCGAATTTTAAAACCCACAAGGAGTCTTTCTGGCCACAATAGTGATGGAAAAGTTGTTTCAAGGGTACTAACACCTGGACTGTGGCATGTTTGGAATAACGTGCTTTAAAACATCAGGTATGATTTTGTATCGATCAGGTAGTGTAAGGGTTACGCCCGCTTCACAGTGACAGACCAAACTCCCCATTTAACGCACCGCAAACAACCGCAAACAGTCCATTTGAACAACCGCAAACTCCCCATTTGTACAAGGTTGGATACCAAGCTAGCCATGTCCCGTTCCTTGTCCTCACTGATGTCATTGAAGGTCTCTTCCTCCACCCAGCTACGTACAACACCAAGGGTCCCCGAAAGGTGACAACAAGCCCCCTGGGACGCCTGCTGTGTTTGGTCTTCCACCTCCTCAAAGCCACCTTCCTCCTCTGACTCCTCTTCTTCAGACTCCTCTCTCTGCATTGCCTCTCTCTGCGTTATTATAAGGTGTGTTAAGTAGTACTATTCTTATCAGTTTTATCCCTGTTACGTCCCCTATCAGGGGATGTGTATATGGCATGGATTTTAGGAACTGGGAGATGGAAAAAGATGCTTGGTCGGTCCTCCTACTTCAAATTTGGGGCACTGCGCGTGCAATCTGCTGTGCCACCAGATATGAGTGGTGGCACTGGGCAAGTGGGCCTGGCACACACGCTGGCAGGCAGGCAACTGCAATTAGATTACACTAGCAGACTGATGTTTCACAGTCAAAAAAGTTTTTTTTTTTTAAATTTACACTACTGTTACACCAGATATGAGTGTTGGCACTGGGAAAGTGGGCCTGGCACACACGCTGGCAGGCAGGCAACTGCAATTAGATTACACTAGCAGACTGATGTTTCACAGTCAAAAAAGTTTTTTTTTTTAAATTTACACTACTGTTACACCAGATATGAGTGGTGGCACTGGGCAAGTGGGCCTGGCACACACACTGGTAGGCAGGCAACTGCAATTAGATTACACAAGCAGACTGATGTTTCACAGTCAAAAAAGTTTTTTTTTTTAAATTTACACTACTGTTACAACAGATATGAGTGGTGGCACTGGGCAAGTGGGCCTGGCACACACGCTGGCAGGCAGGCAACTGCAATTAAATTACACTAGCAGACTGATGTTTCACAGTCAAAAAAGTTTTTTTTTTTTAAATTTACACTACTGTTACACCAGATATGAGTGTTGGCACTGGGCAAGTGGGCCTGGCACACACGCTGGCAGGCAGGCAACTGCAATTAGATTACACTAGCAGACTGATGTTTCACAGTCAAAAACGTTTTTTTTTTTTAAATTTACACTACTGTTACAGCAGATATGAGTGGTGGCACTGGGCAAGTGGCTTGGCAGGCAAGCAACTGCAATTAGATTACACAGGGGAAAAAAATTATGTTCTAGCCCTAAAAAGGGCTTTTTGGGGTGCTGTCCTTACAGCAGAGATCAGATGAGTCCTTCAGGACTGTAGTGGACACTGAATACACTAGCCTAGCTATCAATTTCCCTATAAAATCAGCAGCAGCTACACTATCCCTCCTCTCACTAAGAAAGCAGCTTCCAAATGAATCTAAAATGGCTGCTGTCCAGGAGCTGGGAGGGTCTGGGAGGGAGGGTCTACTGCTGATTGGCTGGAATGTGTCTGCAGACTGTGAGATACAGGGTCAAAGTTTACTCAATGATGACGAATAGGGGGCGGATCGAACATTGCATATGTTCGACCCTCCGCGGCGAACACGAACATGCTATGTTCGCCGGGAACTATTCGCCGGCAAACTATTCGCAACATCACTATTGAACACCTATAAATTTATGATTCTCTGTTTTAAGAAATATGTATGTGGATGTAATATGCATTGGACACTATTTGCAGTGATTACATTAAAGGGACACTAAACGCAAATGTTTTTTTTAATGATTCAGATAGAGCATGCAATTTTAAGCAACTTTCTAATTTACTTCTATTATACATTTTTCTTTGTTCTCTTGCTATCTTTATTTAAAAAGCAGGAATGTGATGCATAGGAGCATTTTTGGTTGAGGACCTGGGTTATGCTTGCTTATTGGTGGGTATATGTCAGCCTCCAATAAGCAAGCACTATCCATGGTGCTGAACCTAAAATGGGCTGGCTGCTAAGATTTACATTCGTGATTTTCAAATAAAGATAACAAGAGAACGAAGAAAAATTGATCATAGGAGTAAAATAGAAAGCTGCTTAAAATTGCATGCTCTATCTGAATCATGAAAGAAAGAATTTGGGTTCAGCGTCCCTTTAAAGGATCAGTAAACACAGTAGATTTGCATAACTAACAAATGCATGATAAAAACACAACGCAATAGCACTTAGAGGCCTATTTATTAAAGGTCTGTCGGACCTGATCCGACAGTGCGGATCAGGTCCGACAGACCTCGCTGAATGCGGAGAGCAATATGCTCTCCGTATTCAGCATTGCACCAGCAGCTCTTGTGAGCTGCTGGTGCAACGCCGCCCCCTGCAGATTCGCGGCCAATCGGCCGCCAGCAGGGAGGTGTCAATCAACCCGATTGTACTCAATTGGGTTGAATTATGGAGCAGTGGTCGTTAGACCGCTGCTTCATAACTGCTGTTTCTGGTGAGCCTGCAGGCTCACCAGAAACACGGCCCTCAAGCTCCAATCGGAGCTTGATAAATGGGCCTCTTAGTCTGAACTTTAAATAAGTAGTAGATTTTTTTCTGACAAATGTCAAAGGTATGTCTATTTCCACTCCCCTGTATCATGTGACAGACATCAGCCAATCACAAATGCATATAAGTATATTCTGTGAATTCTTGCACATGCTCAGTAGGGGCTGGTGACTCAAAAAGTGTAAATATAAAAAGGCTGTGCATATATTTTTAATGCAAGTAAATTGGAAAGTTGTTAAAATTGCTGTTCTATCTGAATCACAAAAGTTTAATTTTGACTTGAGTGTCCCTTTAATAGCATTATATCTAATGTCAGTGGACAGTACTGTGACTGAATTGCTGACTGATCTGCAGAAATATAAAAAACGTGTAGTAGATATTGGAAATTCTCCATGACAAGCAATTTTGGAGTTTTGTTTTAGTATAATTTAAAAGAAACTTGTGTTGCAGAGGGGTGGCCACAATCTCCATAACAGTTTCTTATAACGCAATACAGGAACAAAAAAACGTTTCCACCAGTTTTGCAATCAAAGCGGCTAATTCCATTGTTACTTCCAGTTATGAAAAATATAGACTTACAGCTATGTTATAATATTTTTGTTTTCATTCATGCTACTTATAAAATGTGCTGGCTGACATGCAAATATAAAATGTGTTTCCTCTCAAATGAAAACCCTAGGAGATAACCAATGAGAGAATAAAAGGCAAGATTACAAGTGGAGCACAATCATTAGTGTAGGGTGTGTTATCTTTTGCACAACAAATTGCGCACAGTCTAGCATTCAAGTCTATGGTTAAATATAGTAACCAGACGTGGACTCCTTGCCCAATGTGCTTAGAGGGATATGGCTGCACCTCACTGATGAGGCCCAAAGGAGGCCGAAACGATCGTCTGGGGTTGTCATGTTCCTTGTTCAGAGGAGAATTGACTGGTATTTCGGGGCTGGACTGACCATGTCGGCGGGATCAGATTGATATACTACAGGAAAGTTTTCCTCTGTGAAAAGCACAATTGGGCAGAAAGAAGCTACTACCAGGTGGCAACCGGGCCATAGAACAAGTTATTGATGCTGCTGTTCGTTCCTGCAGACTGCTTCTCATTCTGTTTTGCATATGTAAATATAGTAACAAACGCATCTTAACTCAGCTTTTAATCGATAGCTCAGGGAGTGACATTAGAGCGCTCATTTCACTCGTATTACAAGTGGTGAGTTAAAGTGAATCTCAACTTTCATGAATCAGAGCCCGGTTTTTAAAAAAAAATATTAAAAACAGGAGCACTTTCATTCATGAAAGTTTACATTAGACCAGATTTTACAAATACTTATCTTCTCCTGAAACACCAGATCGCCGATCGCCCCATCTGCTTCTTCTTGCTGTACTAACACAGCAATGACGAAACCGGCTTCCTCCAATCACGGCGTGGCCTCACCAGATGAACGCTCCTGGGGGGGAAGCCGTGATTGGAGAGAGTCGATTTCGTCATTGCTGACGAAATACAAAGGAGCTGCAGGCATGGGATCCGTGATCCGGTGTTTCAGGAGAAGGTAAGTATTTGTAAAATCCGGTGCAATGTAAACTTTCATGAAGAAAGTGCCCCTGTTTTTAATAGTTTGTTCACTGATTCATGAAAGTTGACATTCACTTTAAGTGTTGCACACAAGGTCAATCGAAAATATCGCTGTTAAATTTAGCACTTTTTAAGACCTGAAGTAAACCATTCGCTCAAGTGATATCCAAAATAATTTTACTGAGCACCTCCTAGAAGACTGTTATGTAAGGAACTATCTGACATGCAGATTAACACCAATGCTATACATTTTATTATTTCATTATTACTATTATTATTGTTAATAATAATAATAATGATAATAATATTAATAATAATAAAATGTATAATTAACCCCATACCTAACTATCTGTCATTGACAATAAAATGGTACTTAAGATATTTCTAATAACATTTTGTAAACACATAACCTCACCATACCTCATTATGGGCCAGATTACAAGTGGAGTGCTAAATATTACTTTCCTGAAATGTGCGCTGGTATTACAAGTTGACAGCAATGTGAACGCGAGCTCGCATTGCTGGGAAGCATTGCGCTCATGAGAATGCCCTTCCATAGGCTCCAATGGGAGCATCGTTCTCATGCCATCAGACACAGCATGAGAACTAGCGCAGCGAAGGGGGCAAATAGCGCAGCAATGGCAGCAAAGTGTAAATATATATGTATATGACGATATATACATATATTTATGTGCAAATATGTATATATACACATATTAAAACATAAATATATATATTTACTGGGAACACACAGTTCCCTTACACCGCAATGTAAATGCACTTTTCAGTGCCATTTTTTCTCTAACACCCCACTCCCACCAACTTTAACCCAAAAATACTGCCCAGTGCAGTTTTTATTTTATTTGGTTAATTTTCGGAGCACTAATTGATACCGCACGCTTGCAGCAGCAATAACCAGCCACTTGTAATGGCTGGTTAAATATCGCGCTCCCGCAAACGGGCAAATTTGTCCGTTTGCTGGAGAGCGATAATTTAGCGCTCAACTTGTAATCTGGCCCTTAGTAATCTAAAAAATAGTGTAGTCCCCTACATAACAGTGTATACTTCTTAGAATATCTTGCCTGAGCAGCGAGGTTTTGAATATCAGGCCCTGAGAGAGAACCCCTGCTCTCATGCAAAGCTGGATCACTTTTTAAATGATACCACAAGGTGGCGAACTTGTAACGTGATTAACATCATTATTGTTGCATTTGTTTTCATACTTTCTTTTCAACTTTAATACATTGTTTATTAAATGTTATACATACTAACATAAGAAGAAGACAGTTACTCAACACTGAGTGATAGTTATATACTAGTGCATTCACATTAACAATTGTTATGTAATCTCATGGTTGCTTTGCGCTTTCTTCTAAAAAAAACTCCCAAAAAACATTTGCTAAGATTACAAGTTTTGCGCTAAACCGTGTGCGTAAATAACGCAAAAAATGAGCATTATCACACATTCCATAGAGCTGTCATTACAAGTTACAAAAAACCTTCTCTTGTGCGATAAGCTCCATACCGCACAAAACCCAAGGCCTGACATCAATGGGGAGAAAGAAAAAAACTAACACCTGCGATCGCGGAATGGAGTTTACCGAAATGCAACCCCATTGAGGTCTATGGGGAAAAGAAAGTTATGTTAAAACCTAACACCCTAACATATACCCCTAGTCTAAATACCCCTAACCCGCCACTCCCCGACATCACCAACACTAAATAAACTTATTAACCTCTAATCCGCCGCACACCTGCATCGCCAACACGTAAATAAACCTATTAACCCCTAAACCGCCACCCCGACATCGCAGACACTATGTAAACCTATTAACCCCTAAATCGCCGGCCCCCCATATCGCTACTACTATAATAAACCTATTAAACCCCCTAACTTTAAATTAAATTTATAATATACTAACTACCTTAAAATAAATAAAAACTTACCTGTGAAATTAAAAAAAAATAAGATTAAACTATAAATAAACCTAACATAACTATTTTAATAAAATAAAAAAAAACTACAAATAAAAAACCTAAATTACAAGATTAAAATAACCTAACACTACGAAAAAATAAAAAAATTCTAATGTTACAAAAAAAAAAAACACTTAAATTACGAAAAATAAAAAAACACTAAGATTACAAGAAATAAACGAAATTATCCAAAATAATAAAAATTACACCTAATCTAATAGCTTTATAAAAACAAAAAAAAGCCCCCCAAAATAAAAACACCCCCTAACCTAACAATAAACTACCAATAGCCCTTTAAAGGGCCTTTTGTAGGGCATTGCCCGAAGTTAAACAACTCTTTTACATTAAAAAATTACAAAGTCCCCCCTAACAGTAACCCTCCCTTACCCAACCAACCCCTCAAAATAAAAATACCTAAGTCTAAAAATAAAACTAAGCCACTCATTGCCCTTAAAGGGGCATTTGTATGGGCATTGTCCTTAAAAGGGCATTCAGCTCTTTTACTGCCCATTAAAATAAAAAGCCCTAATCTAAAAAAAAAACTAACACTAATCCCAGGAAATCTACTCACAGTTCCTGAAGTCCGGACATCCATCTTGATCCAGGCGGCGAGAAGTCTTCATCCAGGCGGCGTTATCTTCCTCCATCACGGAGGCATCTTCTATCTTTATCCCGCTGGCGCGGAGCTGTGGCGGCGCAAAGCGGTGCTGTCCAGGACCAGCGGCGACATCCATCGTGGAACGACCGCCGCACACTGAAGCTTGAATGCAAGGTACCCTTTTATATTGGGGCACCGTTGCATTCCTATTGGCTGAAAAATCCTACTGGCTGTTCAAATCAGCCAATAGGATTAAAGCAGCTCTCGTCCTATTGTCTGATTTGAATTTTTCAGCCAATAGAAATGCAACGGTACCCCAATATAAAAGGGGTACCTTGCCATCAAGCTTCAGTGTGCGGCGGTCGATCGCATGAAGAGGATGTTCAGTGCTGAATGTCACCGCCGGTCCTGGACAGCTCTGCGCCGTCAAAGCTCCGCATCACCGGGATGAAGATAAAAGATGCCCCTGCGATGACGCAGCCTGTATGAAGACTTCTTGCTGTCTGGATCAAGATGGATGTCCAGACTTCAGGAACTGTGAGTAGATTTCCTGGGGTTAATGTTAGTTTTTTTTTTAGATTAGGGCTTTTTATTTGAATGGGCAGTAAAAGAGCTGAATACCCTTTTAAGGGCAATGCCCATACAAATGCCCCTTTAGTTTTTTTTTTAGACTTAGGTTTTTTATTTTGGGGGGTTGGTTGGATGGGGGTGTGTCATTTTTTAGTGTAAAAGAGCTGTTTAACTTAGTGCAATGCCCTACAAAAGGCCCTTTTAAGAGCTATTGGTAGTTAATTGTTAGGTTAGGGGGTGTTTTTATTTTGGGGGGGGCTTTTTTGTTTTTATAGGGCTATTAGATTAGGTGTAATTTTTATTATTTTGGATAATTTCGTTTATTATTTTTTGTAATATTACGGCTAGATTTGGAGTTTTGTCGGTAACGACCCGAAAAACTAACGCTGGCTTTTTTCTGGCCGCACCATAAAAATAACTCTGGTATTGAGAGTCCACATAAAGGCTGCGTTAGGCTCCAAAAAAGGAGCGTAGAGCATTTTTAACGCAGCTTCAACTCTCGATACCAGAGTTGCTTACGGACGCGGCCAGCCTCAAAAACGTGCTCGTGCACGATTCCCCCATAGGAAACAATGGGGCTGTTTGAGCTGAAAAAAAACCTAACACCTGCAAAAAAGCCGCGTTCAGCTCCTAACGCAGCCCCATTGTTTGCTATGCGGTAACCCTTCCTACGTCTGCACTTAACACTCTAACATGTACCCCGAGTCTAAACACCCCTAACCTTACACTTATTAACCCCTAATCTGCCGCCCCCGCTATCGCTGACCCCTGCATATTATTTTTAACCCCTAATCTTCCGCTCCGTAAACCGCCGCTACTTACATTATCCCTATGTACCCCTAATCTGGTTCTCTAACATCGCCGACCCCTATATTATATTTATTAACCCCTAATCTGCCCCCGCAACGTCGCCTCCACCTACCTACAATAATTAACCCCTAATCTGCCGACCGCAAAGTGCCGCCACCTACGTTATCCTTATGTACCCCTAATCTGCTGCCCCTAACACCGCCAACCCCTATATTATATTTATTAACCCCTAATCTGCCCCCCTCAACGTCGCCTCCACCTGCCTACACTTATTAACCCCTAATCTGCCGACCGGACCTGAGCGCTACTATAATAAAGTTATTAACCCCTAATCCGCCTCACTAACCCTATATTAAATAGTATTAACCCCTAATCTGCCCTCCCTAACATCGCCGACACCTAACTTCAATTATTAACCCCTAATCTGCCGACCGGAGCTCACCGCTATTCTAATAAATGGATTAACCCCTAAAGCTAAGTCTAACCCTAACACTAACACCCCCCTAAATTAAATATAATTTAAATCTAACGAAATTAATTAACTCTTAATAAATAAATTATTCCTATTTAAAGCTAAATACAAAGTACTAATGGCACTGCTGAAATTTGGCAATTAGGGTATCCTGTTAATGTCTGGGTTTATTGATGGGATATAATATCCACCAATTTATATTTTTGGCCCAGATTGAGTATATTACAAAGTGGCTGAGGTGCTGTGTACTGGTTTGAACAAAAGAACAAAATCAATCCTGGGATTGAAGAAAGTGTACACTTGTTTAGCACTCTTTCCCTAATTAATGGTGGCAATAATTGAACAGTATATAGGTATACTAGAGAAGGAGGTGTGCTTGGATTTTTTAAAATATAACCTTTATTGGGTAATTTAAAATAAAAACACAGACAAAATCACACACATACAGTTAAGTTAAAAATACAGGTTTGGGTCAATTGGTTTAATTTAATAATCTTGGATTTGGAAAGGAGTTGTGGCATACACAAGGTATGATTCAAATAGAATAATTCTCTGTTTGGAGTATTGAGTAGAAGTCCAATAGGGAACTTATATTCTTCACACTTGTATTCTGATAGTTGGAACTTTTGACCACTTTCTTGTGGACTTTGCTATATATTTTTTATCTCTATTTCAAGGTGGGATCCCAAGTTGTAACACTTTTACATTTAAAAACTAGCAGTTATCAGGTTGGTACTATATATGGAATTATATATGTCACTGTCTAGGGACTCTAGGTGGAAGTTTCTAGTTACTTGTGAGATGCTTTGTATCTTCTTGTCTATTACACTATGCGTGAATTATATGCATCAATTTTTTGGACTTCCAATTTTGTTCCTGGTGTCTAGTATATTGTTCCATATATCTGAGACATTGTAAACTGCTATAGTAATGAATGCAGTATAGTGTTCCCCCTGGGGTAAATAATACCAGCAGTCTATAGACGTGTTTAAAGTAATGAACTTGCGTCTGCTACTATTATATCTTCTGTATATACATGCTACCGATGTATATCTTAAGTGAGTTTGAAGAAAATATTAACTGGGCTCTCAAGCCTGTTTGAGAGTTTGCCACTTGTATAGAGCTAGGTTGATCTAAAAGTTCTTTTATTCCTTTTTTTCTATACAGATTTTTCTATTCTCTTGGCATAGATTTTAGTGAATTACGTTTTCTAAAATAAAAGGTCACTTTGTATCTGGCCAAGTAGAAAATAAGCTGCTTGATTCGCCAGGTGAAAAAGATGTTAGTATATTATTGTAACCTAACTCAACTTAAAAATTGTCCTTTGATTTAGCACAACTTATATTTTCTCAATTTTGTAATATATGTTCAGTATTATGGTACAATATCTGGACAGAGTTTCTTTTACTTTACTTTGTATTTGAATCTCTTTCTGATGATAATATTTAAAATAGACTGTTAGGTAGTTAAATCTTAGGAAACACTGTCTGAATTGTTCTTATATTTCACTACTATATGATAGTATTTCACCGGTAACTTCTTACTGCTGTTTGAGTGATTAGTAAGACTATACAGACTGTATATTCATAAAGGGTGAGAAAAATATATCCCTACTGCATCTTCGCGCTAAATATTACTGGTAACTTCTTATGGTCATTAGGCAGAATAGAGAGAGTATTAAGACTGTAAGTTCATATAAGTTACATATGATAATTTTATGGATGTTTAGATTAACAGTCCGTTGATTCTACTCCGTATTTAAAGTGTCTTATTCACATATGGTGGTTATAACAGTGACAACAATCTCTAGTCATTCATAAGAGTATAGTATGTTTGTTACAATTAAATTAGGTTGGTGCGATATACTGATTTCCCAGCCCCTTATTGTTAGTCTAGTAATAATTTGTTTTGCTGCTAGTAGCAAATTAAGTGATTGCTGCTGTTACCAGATGGATCCCAACTCTGAGGACTTATCCACATATAGCGGTTATAGTAATAACTTAAGTGCACCAATCAAGGTGAATTTTGTATCTTATTTTTGGTTACACTGTTGCTTAAATTGTTCCATATTGTATATCTATCTTCAGGCAGTCTAAGTTCTCATGAACACTACCATAGATATAAACTAATTGGTTTTGTTTTTAATGTATAATATATTCGTTTTCAAGTCTCATATCTATGGCTTTATCAATAGACTTTACTGCCGGTAATAAATTAAATCTACCTTGCTATTTGCTCGATAGGACCCAGCTCAGGGGTCAATTAATTTGTCTATGTTTCCAAATCTGCCTTGCTATGTGCTCGATAAGACCCAGCTCAAGGGTCGATTAATTTATCTGTATTTCCAAATCCTAATGTCTAAATATGTTAGACCGGCATTCCTGCTATTTAAAAAATGCTAACATGCATTCACACCAAACAATTCCCTGACATGTTTCGCCACTAACGTGGCTTTCTCAAAGGGTACGGCGCGGCCGAATCTGTGTCTTTTTATTGGCCTGCACTACCCCTCCCCTTTGACGTCTTTAGACGAGTTGAGGGATTCGTTACAAAGAACCAATTACTCCCTGTGAAAGCGCTTGTATATGTGCAAGGGAGAATTTGATAGGACGAGGCTGTCTTGTCATTTCTACAATGTATATGTGATTTTCAAAACGAAAATTATTTTATTTCAAAAAGAGAATTATAGTTTGAGGTAAAGCACAATCTTCCGCTATTTCATCGGATATTGTAGGGAGATACTAATCACATATTGATGGTTAAAATAAACGGCTTGTTATTTATGGTGCTTTTGTGTTATTTTCACTTATCTTGTCACTCTCTGCACTTAAAGAGTAATGTAGATATATGAATCGGGGAGAATTTATTACAGGAGTGGGAGCTTATATCAGAGTGTGATCTTAGGCTCTAATGTATATTAGTCATACTTGAGGATAATAATTTTTATACTGTAAGGTATCATACATAATAGCGATTGTAAGAATAGGACAATACATTCTGACATAGTCTGTGTGGTTACATGCTGATTATCCCTGCTTTGCATGTTTGTAAAGGATATTGAGTATGATGATCAGAGAGAATTGTAGTCTGAAAAGGTCATTCTAGACTAGTCTGAATGTCTTTGAAAATATGATACAAACCTCTAATACTAGGATATATATTTATAGTTTATACTTATGAGGTGCAAATGTGTACGGTTTACAATGAAAGGGAGGTGTAGTTTTAGGATGTCTGTGTGATGTGACAATGAGTGGTCTTAGCGATTGCTAAGTGGCCAAACTGAAATATTCATCTTATAAAGGGTGGTGAATAAAATAATGACATTGACAATAAGTTCTGTTACTGACAGATAAGGTGTCAAAGTACGATTTAAAGTAACAGAGTGAACATTTAACGTAAATGTGCTCATTTGGAATGATGTGGACATAAACTCGTGTTGACAAATATAAATAAAATCTAGAGCTCTAAGCTAAAAAATGCTCTATGTAAGTGAGGAATTGGGAGTGGAGGTTAAATGTTGTGCCATGGAAAAGAATGTGCTAGTGACAGTGTATATAAATAAAAGTGGCTTTGTTAAATCAATAGTGCTTAAGAATTTGGTTGTTTTCCTTTTTTATTTTTGATCATATTTTCTACTTCTTGTTGTTCACTAAGAATTCTCATCTTCTGCCCCTCTTAAAGATATGAAAAATAATTATTGTGTTCATTTAGGCCATTAGGTTGTATGGAATTAAGCAAATAGATCCATCTGCTTTCATATTGCAGTAAGCTTGTTTCCTTGTCTCCTCCTCTGATTCCAAAGTTAATTTTTTGTATACCACAGCAACTAAGTTCTTCAGCTTTTCCTTGATGAAATTTATAGAAATGTTGTGCTACTGATGAAATAGCCTTTTTGTTTTTTAGGTCTTTGGCTGCATTTCTGATGTTTCGCACATGTTCCTGTAGCCTCGTGCGCAATTTACGTGTCGTCATTCCGACATAGATTTTTGGGCATTTACATTGCAAAACGTAGATTACGCCTGTGGTGTTACAATTAATAAAACATTTGATTTGATGTTTTTTATCAAATCTATCTGTGATTGTTGTTGTTTTTTTCAGAAATTTACAGCTGATACAATTTCCACATGGATAGGAACCAGGTTGTATGCTGCTGGTTGTAGATTTCTTTTTGCGAGTGTAGTGACTGGGACTTACTAAGTCTTTTAGATTTTTTGTGCGTCGGTAACTGATGTCAACTCTGGGTCCTATAAACTGACCTAGAGTGTTGTCTGCTTGCAGGATGTGCCAATGTTTGTTGATTATGTCAATTACCTCCTTGCTTTGTGCATTGTAGGTTAAAACTAATCTAGTTTTATTGTCATTTGTGCGAATCTTAGGTTTCAAAAGATTCTGACGTTCTGTTTTTCTTGCCTTGTTCTTTGCTTTTTTGATTAGAGTTTTACTGTACCCCCTCTGGCTAAGACGATCTGTTGTTTCCTGAGCTCTGATCTTATATAACTCCGGTTCTCAACAGTTTCTTTTGACCCTTAAGAACTCCCCGGTTGGGAGAGATTTAATAGTGCAAGGGGCATGGGCACTAGTATTGTATAGGATAGTGTTGGTAGCTGTCTTCTTTCTATACAAATCTGTCCCTAACATGCCATTGTTTTTTTTGAAAATTCTCAAGTCCAAAAACGAGATTTCAGTCTGGCTGGATTCGTAAGTCAGTTTAATATTCAAATTGTTTCGGTTTAGGGTCGTCAAAAATGTGTCCAGTTTTTCTTTGGGTCCTTCCCAGATTAGCAGGATGTCATCTATATATCTTAGCCAGAGGGGGATATGTCGAGTGAACTCGTCGTTATCGTCAATGAAGACAGTATTGAGTAGAAGTCCAATAGGGAACTTATATTCTTCACACTTGTATTCTGATAGTTGGAACTTTTGACCACTTTCTTGTGGACTTTGCTATATATTTTTTATCTCTATTTCAAGGTGGGATCCCAAGTTGTAACACTTTTACATTTAAAAAACTAGCAGTTATCAGGTTGGTACTATATATGGAATTATATATGTCACTGTCTAGGGACTCTAGGTGGAAGTTTCTAGTTACTTGTGAGATGCTTTGTATCTTCTTGTCTATTACACTATGCGTGAATTATATGCATCAATTTTTTGGACTTCCAATTTTGTTCCTGGTGTCTAGTATATTGTTCCATATATCTGAGACATTGTAAACTGCTATAGTAATGAATGCAGTATAGTGTTCCCCCTGGGGTAAATAATACCAGCAGTCTATAGACGTGTTTAAAGTAATGAACTTGCGTCTGCTACTATTATATCTTCTGTATATACATGCTACCGATGTATATCTTAAGTGAGTTTGAAGAAAATATTAACTGGGCTCTCAAGCCTGTTTGAGAGTTTGCCACTTGTATAGAGCTAGGTTGATCTAAAAGTTCTTTTATTCCTTTTTTCTATACAGATTTTTCTATTCTCTTGGCATAGATTTTAGTGAATTACGTTTTCTAAAATAAAAGGTCACTTTGTATCTGGCCAAGTAGAAAATAAGCTGCTTGATTCGCCAGGTGAAAAAGATGTTAGTATATTATTGTAACCTAACTCAAAGGGTACGGCGCGGCCGAATCTGTGTCTTTTTATTGGCCTGCACTACCCCTCCCCTTTGACGTCTTTAGACGAGTTGAGGGATTCGTTACAAAGAACCAATTACTCCCTGTGAAAGCGCTTGTATATGTGCAAGGGAGAATTTGATAGGACGAGGCTGTCTTGTCATTTCTACAATGTATATGTGATTTTCAAAACGAAAATTATTTTATTTCAAAAAGAGAATTATAGTTTGAGGTAAAGCACAATCTTCCGCTATTTCATTGGATATTGTAGGGAGATACTAATCACATATTGATGGTTAAAATAAACGGCTTGTTATTTATGATGCTTTTGTGTTATTTTCACTTATCTTGTCACTCTCTGCACTTAAAGAGTAATGTAGATATATGAATCGGGGAGAATTTATTACAGGAGTGGGAGCTTATATCAGAGTGTGATCTTAGGCTCTAATGTATATTAGTCATACTTGAGGATAATAATTTTTATACTGTAAGGTATCATACATAATAGCGATTGTAAGAATAGGACAATACATTCTGACATAGTCTGTGTGGTTACATGCTGATTATCCCTGCTTTGCATGTTTGTAAAGGATATTGAGTATGATGATCAGAGAGAATTGTAGTCTGAAAAGGTCATTCTAGACTAGTCTGAATGTCTTTGAAAATATGATACAAACCTCTAATACTAGGATATATATTTATAGTTTATACTTATGAGGTGCAAATGTGTACGGTTTACAATGAAAGGGAGGTGTAGTTTTAGGATGTCTGTGTGATGTGACAATGAGTGGTCTTAGCGATTGCTAAGTGGCCAAACTGAAATATTCATCTTATAAAGGGTGGTGAATAAAATAATGACATTGACAATAAGTTCTGTTACTGACAGATAAGGTGTCAAAGTACGATTTAAAGTAACAGAGTGAACATTTAACGTAAATGTGCTCATTTGGAATGATGTGGACATAAACTCGTGTTGACAAATATAAATAAAATCTAGAGCTCTAAGCTAAAAAATGCTCTATGTAAGTGAGGAATTGGGAGTGGAGGTTAAATGTTGTGCCATGGAAAAGAATGTGCTAGTGACAGTGTATATAAATAAAAGTGGCTTTGTTAAATCAATAGTGCTTAAGAATTTGGTTGTTTTCCTTTTTTATTTTTGATCATATTTTCTACTTCTTGTTGTTCACTAAGAATTCTCATCTTCTGCCCCTCTTAAAGATATGAAAAATAATTATTGTGTTCATTTAGGCCATTAGGTTGTATGGAATTAAGCAAATAGATCCATCTGCTTTCATATTGCAGTAAGCTTGTTTCCTTGTCTCCTCCTCTGATTCCAAAGTTAATTTTTTGTATACCACAGCAACTAAGTTCTTCAGCTTTTCCTTGATGAAATTTATAGAAATGTTGTGCTACTGATGAAATAGCCTTTTTGTTTTTTAGGTCTTTGGCTGCATTTCTGATGTTTCGCACATGTTCCTGTAGCCTCGTGCGCAATTTACGTGTCGTCATTCCGACATAGATTTTTGGGCATTTACATTGCAAAACGTAGATTACGCCTGTGGTGTTACAATTAATAAAACATTTGATTTGATGTTTTTTATCAAATCTATCTGTGATTGTTGTTGTTTTTTTCAGAAATTTACAGCTGATACAATTTCCACATGGATAGGAACCAGGTTGTATGCTGCTGGTTGTAGATTTCTTTTTGCGAGTGTAGTGACTGGGACTTACTAAGTCTTTTAGATTTTTTGTGCGTCGGTAACTGATGTCAACTCTGGGTCCTATAAACTGACCTAGAGTGTTGTCTGCTTGCAGGATGTGCCAATGTTTGTTGATTATGTCAATTACCTCCTTGCTTTGTGCATTGTAGGTTAAAACTAATCTAGTTTTATTGTCATTTGTGCGAATCTTAGGTTTCAAAAGATTCTGACGTTCTGTTTTTCTTGCCTTGTTCTTTGCTTTTTTGATTAGAGTTTTACTGTACCCCCTCTGGCTAAGACGATCTGTTGTTTCCTGAGCTCTGATCTTATATAACTCCGGTTCTGAACAGTTTCTTTTGACCCTTAAGAACTCCCCGGTTGGGAGAGATTTAATAGTGCAAGGGGCATGGGCACTAGTATTGTATAGGATAGTGTTGGTAGCTGTCTTCTTTCTATACAAATCTGTCCCTAACATGCCATTGTTTTTTTTGAAAATTCTCAAGTCCAAAAACGAGATTTCAGTCTGGCTGGATTCGTAAGTCAGTTTAATATTCAAATTGTTTCGGTTTAGGGTCGTCAAAAATGTGTCCAGTTTTTCTTTGGGTCCTTCCCAGATTAGCAGGATGTCATCTATATATCTTAGCCAGAGGGGGATATGTCGAGTGAACTCGTCGTTATCGTCAATGAAGACAGTACTGTGCTCCCACCAACCTAAGAATAGGTTGGCGTAAGTTGGTGCACAAGCTGTCCCCATGGCTGTCCCCCTTGTTTGCAGATAGAATTGGTCATTAAAAACGAAGTAGTTCTTTTTAAGTACAAATTCAAGTAATTTCAAGACAAAATTGTTGTGATTTTCATCTTCTTCTGATCCCAGATTCAGATAATATTGGACTGCTTCTAGTCCTAATTCATGTCTAATGCTGGTGTAAAGGGCCTCTACATCTGCAGTGACAAGCCATGATGTCGGTCCTAATACAATGTCTTGTAGGTGTTGAAGTGTCTCCATAGTATCCTTTATGTAAGATGGAATTTCTGTCAGAAATACTCTTAATCGCTGGTCGATATATTTACTGGCTTTTTCTGTCAAATTTTCGTTGCCTGATACTATTGGACGGCCCGGTGGATGTTTGGCATTTTTGTGCACCTTGGGAATTAAATAAAAGGTGGCAATTTTTGGATGGTTTACAGTCAGGAATTTTTTCTCTTTTTCACTGATAATGTTGTTCATCTTGGCTTGAGTAATGAGATCTTTGTATTGTGTGAGGAATTGTTCTGTTGGATTGCTCCACAGTTTTTTATAGCAGGTTTCATTAGTTAACTGTGTGTTTGCCTCTTTTAAATACATCTTAGTGGGCCAGAGAACAATATTGCCACCTTTGTCCGCTTGGCGGACTATGATGTCATCCCAATTTTGAATTTCGGCTAGAGCTAGTTTCTCTCCTTTAGTTAAATTAGTTGGGGGAGATTTGACTTGTAAATCGGATATTTCTTTGCAGACAATGTTATTAAAGATTTGAATACTCGGGCTTGTGGAAGATTTAGGTATGTACTTAGATTTATTGATCAAATTATTTCGCCAGTTACTACTGCCTTCTGTTTCATTTTCTTTTAATAGATCTTCTAGGTCTTGTAGTACTGTTAAATCCTCTATAGTCCATTGATTGTCTGAGCCTGGTTCTTTCTGATTTTTTATGTCTGCATATTGTTTACGTAACAGTAATTTTCTTAGATATAATTGTATATCCTTTATGTTTTCAAACTTGTCGAGTGTGGTACTTGGGCAGAAAGATAGACCTTTGGCTAATAATGATAGGTGATCTTCAGACAGCATTTTGTTAGATAAATTCAACACTTTCATTGCTTCATTTTGATTTTGGAGAAAGGACTGGGGCTCCTTTTGTAAGGTTTGTTGCTGTGTCTGGTTTCTCTGACACTTCTGGTTCTTGTTAGTTTTTTGTTTGCTCCCCCTACCTCTTCTGGTGGGTCTGGATTTATATTGGTACCTTCCTCTAAAAAACCTTTCCTCTTTCTGTTTTCAGATTGTACTGGGGCAGAGTTAGTAGGTCGCTCAGGGGTTACTTCGTCTATAGGGTTATCAGATTCTTCACCCTCTGTTTCAGTGTCACTTTGTATGAAAGTCACTCTTTGACGATTTATAGGGGTATTAGGATTGAATTTTCTTTTCCATCTGTATACCCTATTATTTTGGAAATCTTCAACATCCCTATTTAATTTTCCCATTTTGGTTTGTTTGATTTCTGCCTCATATCTGTCCAGTTCTTTTTGGTATTTTTTATAGGAGGTTTCAAAATCTTTAAGTGTCTCAAATTGTTTCAGTTGTTCATTCTGTGATTTTATTAATTCTTCTAGTCTATCAAATTCTGCAGTATCATGTTTAATGAGAATATTCATTAATTTGTTAGAACACTCAGACAGCGCTTCCTCCCATTCTATAGTCAGTTCTTTTTGCTTAAATTCAAATGCAGGAAAGAGTTGTATTCTGAGTCCTCTGGGAATCAATTTCCGTTCTATGTACTTATCAAAGAAATGGTGATTCCACCATACTTTGTCTTGTTTGTAAAGATTTTTATGGAGTTCACGTAGTAATTGATCCAATCTATCTGATGTTGGTTCTGTATTGAGTGATTGTGGTTCATTAAAGACTTCTTGAAAGTCTATTAGACGTTTATTATTTCTAGTTATCCTGTCTTGTTCCAATTTGTTTGCCATATTTTTAATCTTTGTATTCACAAGTGCGTGCTCTATTAGTGTGACCTAGCTTACTAGGGAAAGGATTCAACAACGAAAAACAAAGTACTAATGGCACTGCTGAAATTTGGCAATTAGGGTATCCTGTTAATGTCTGGGTTTATTGATGGGATATAATATCCACCAATTTATATTTTTGGCCCAGATTGAGTATATTACAAAGTGGCTGAGGTGCTGTGTACTGGTTTGAACAAAAGAACAAAATCAATCCTGGGATTGAAGAAAGTGTACACTTGTTTAGCACTCTTTCCCTAATTAATGGTGGCAATAATTGAACAGTATATAGGTATACTAGAGAAGGAGGTGTGCTTGGATTTTTTAAAATATAACCTTTATTGGGTAATTTAAAATAAAAACACAAACAAAATCACACACATACAGTTAAGTTAAAAATACAGGTTTGGGTCAATTGGTTTAATTTAATAATCTTGGATTTGGAAAGGAGTTGTGGCATACACAAGGTATGATTCAAATAGAATAATTCTCTGTTTGGAGTATTGAGTAGAAGTCCAATAGGGAACTTATATTCTTCACACTTGTATTCTGATAGTTGGAACTTTTGACCACTTTCTTGTGGACTTTGCTATATATTTTTTATCTCTATTTCAAGGTGGGATCCCAAGTTGTAACACTTTTACATTTAAAAAACTAGCAGTTATCAGGTTGGTACTATATATGGAATTATATATGTCACTGTCTAGGGACTCTAGGTGGAAGTTTCTAGTTACTTGTGAGATGCTTTGTATCTTCTTGTCTATTACACTATGCGTGAATTATATGCATCAATTTTTTGGACTTCCAATTTTGTTCCTGGTGTCTAGTATATTGTTCCATATATCTGAGACATTGTAAACTGCTATAGTAATGAATGCAGTATAGTGTTCCCCCTGGGGTAAATAATACCAGCAGTCTATAGACGTGTTTAAAGTAATGAACTTGCGTCTGCTACTATTATATCTTCTGTATATACATGCTACCGATGTATATCTTAAGTGAGTTTGAAGAAAATATTAACTGGGCTCTCAAGCCTGTTTGAGAGTTTGCCACTTGTATAGAGCTAGGTTGATCTAAAAGTTCTTTTATTCCTTTTTTCTATACAGATTTTTCTATTCTCTTGGCATAGATTTTAGTGAATTACGTTTTCTAAAATAAAAGGTCACTTTGTATCTGGCCAAGTAGAAAATAAGCTGCTTGATTCGCCAGGTGAAAAAGATGTTAGTATATTATTGTAACCTAACTCAACTTAAAAATTGTCCTTTGATTTAGCACAACTTATATTTTCTCAATTTTGTAATATATGTTCAGTATTATGGTACAATATCTGGACAGAGTTTCTTTTACTTTACTTTGTATTTGAATCTCTTTCTGATGATAATATTTAAAATAGACTGTTAGGTAGTTAAATCTTAGGAAACACTGTCTGAATTGTTCTTATATTTCACTACTATATGATAGTATTTCACCGGTAACTTCTTACTGCTGTTTGAGTGATTAGTAAGACTATACAGACTGTATATTCATAAAGGGTGAGAAAAATATATCCCTACTGCATCTTCGCGCTAAATATTACTGGTAACTTTTTATGGTCATTAGGCAGAATAGAGAGAGTATTAAGACTGTAAGTTCATATAAGTTACATATGATAATTTTATGGATGTTTAGATTAACAGTCCGTTGATTCTACTCCGTATTTAAAGTGTCTTATTCACATATGGTGGTTATAACAGTGCCAACAATCTCTAGTCATTCATAAGAGTATAGTATGTTTGTTACAATTAAATTAGGTTGGTGCGATATACTGATTTCCCAGCCCCTTATTGTTAGTCTAGTAATAATTTGTTTTGCTGCTAGTAGCAAATTAAGTGATTGCTGCTGTTACCAGATGGATCCCAACTCTGAGGACTTATCCACATATAGCGGTTATAGTAATAACTTAAGTGCACCAATCAAGGTGAATTTTGTATCTTATTTTTGGTTACACTGTTGCTTAAATTGTTCCATATTGTATATCTATCTTCAGGCAGTCTAAGTTCTCATGAACACTACCATAGATATAAACTAATTGGTTTTGTTTTTAATGTATAATATATTCGTTTTCAAGTCTCATATCTATGGCTTTATCAATAGACTTTACTGCCGGTAATAAATTAAATCTACCTTGCTATTTGCTCGATAGGACCCAGCTCAGGGGTCAATTAATTTGTCTATGTTTCCAAATCTGCCTTGCTATGTGCTCGATAAGACCCAGCTCAAGGGTCGATTAATTTATCTGTATTTCCAAATCCTAATGTCTAAATATGTTAGACCGGCATTCCTGCTATTTAAAAAATGCTAACATGCATTCACACCAAACAATTCCCTGACATGTTTCGCCACTAACGTGGCTTTCTCAAAGGGTACGGCGCGGCCGAATCTGTGTCTTTTTATTGGCCTGCACTACCCCTCCCCTTTGACGTCTTTAGACGAGTTGAGGGATTCGTTACAAAGAACCAATTACTCCCTGTGAAAGCGCTTGTATATGTGCAAGGGAGAATTTGATAGGACGAGGCTGTCTTGTCATTTCTACAATGTATATGTGATTTTCAAAACGAAAATTATTTTATTTCAAAAAGAGAATTATAGTTTGAGGTAAAGCACAATCTTCCGCTATTTCATCGGATATTGTAGGGAGATACTAATCACATATTGATGGTTAAAATAAACCGCTTGTTATTTATGATGCTTTTGTGTTATTTTCACTTATCTTGTCACTCTCTGCACTTAAAGAGTAATGTAGATATATGAATCGGGGAGAATTTATTACAGGAGTGGGAGCTTATATCAGAGTGTGATCTTAGGCTCTAATGTATATTAGTCATACTTGAGGATAATAATTTTTATACTGTAAGGTATCATACATAATAGCGATTGTAAGAATAGGACAATACATTCTGACATAGTCTGTGTGGTTACATGCTGATTATCCCTGCTTTGCATGTTTGTAAAGGATATTGAGTATGATGATCAGAGAGAATTGTAGTCTGAAAAGGTCATTCTAGACTAGTCTGAATGTCTTTGAAAATATGATACAAACCTCTAATACTAGGATATATATTTATAGTTTATACTTATGAGGTGCAAATGTGTACGGTTTACAATGAAAGGGAGGTGTAGTTTTAGGATGTCTGTGTGATGTGACAATGAGTGGTCTTAGCGATTGCTAAGTGGCCAAACTGAAATATTCATCTTATAAAGGGTGGTGAATAAAATAATGACATTGACAATAAGTTCTGTTACTGACAGATAAGGTGTCAAAGTACGATTTAAAGTAACAGAGTGAACATTTAACGTAAATGTGCTCATTTGGAATGATGTGGACATAAACTCGTGTTGACAAATATAAATAAAATCTAGAGCTCTAAGCTAAAAAATGCTCTATGTAAGTGAGGAATTGGGAGTGGAGGTTAAATGTTGTGCCATGGAAAAGAATGTGCTAGTGACAGTGTATATAAATAAAAGTGGCTTTGTTAAATCAATAGTGCTTAAGAATTTGGTTGTTTTCCTTTTTTATTTTTGATCAGTTCTTCAGCTTTTCCTTGATGAAATTTATAGAAATGTTGTGCTACTGATGAAATAGCCTTTTTGTTTTTTAGGTCTTTGGCTGCATTTCTGATGTTTAACATGTGCGAAACATCAGAAATGCAGCCAAAGACCTAAAAAACAAAAAGGCTATTTCATCAGTAGCACAACATTTCTATAAATTTCATCAAGGAAAAGCTGAAGAACTTAGTTGCTGTGGTATACAAAAAATTAACTTTGGAATCAGAGGAGGAGACAAGGAAACAAGCTTACTGCAATATGAAAGCAGATGGATCTATTTGCTTAATTCCATACAACCTAATGGCCTAAATGAACACAATAATTATTTTTCATATCTTTAAGAGGGGCAGAAGATGAGAATTCTTAGTGAACAACAAGAAGTAGAAAATATGATCAAAAATAAAAAAGGAAAACAACCAAATTCTTAAGCACTATTGATTTAACAAAGCCACTTTTATTTATATACACTGTCACTAGCACATTCTTTTCCATGGCACAACATTTAACCTCCACTCCCAATTCCTCACTTACATAGAGCATTTTTTAGCTTAGAGCTCTAGATTTTATTTATATTTGTCAACACGAGTTTATGTCCACATCATTCCAAATGAGCACATTTACGTTAAATGTTCACTCTGTTACTTTAAATCGTACTTTGACACCTTATCTGTCAGTAACAGAACTTATTGTCAATGTCATTATTTTATTCACCACCCTTTATAAGATGAATATTTCAGTTTGGCCACTTAGCAATCGCTAAGACCACTCATTGTCACATCACACAGACATCCTAAAACTACACCTCCCTTTCATTGTAAACCGTACACATGTGCACCTCATAAGTATAAACTATAAATATATATCCTAGTATTAGAGGTTTGTATCATATTTTCAAAGACATTCAGACTAGTCTAGAATGACCTTTTCAGACTACAATTCTCTCTGATCATCATACTCAATATCCTTTACAAACATGCAAAGCAGGGATAATCAGCATGTAACCACACAGACTATGTCAGAATGTATTGTCCTATTCTTACAATCGCTATTATGTATGATACCTTACAGTATAAAAATTATTATCCTCAAGTATGACTAATATACATTAGAGCCTAAGATCACACTCTGATATAAGCTCCCACTCCTGTAATAAATTCTCCCCGATTCATATATCTACATTACTCTTTAAGTGCAGAGAGTGACAAGATAAGTGAAAATAACACAAAAGCATCATAAATAACAAGCCGTTTATTTTAACCATCAATATGTGATTAGTATCTCCCTACAATAACCAATGAAATAGCGGAAGATTGTGCTTTACCTCAAACTATAATTCTCTTTTTGAAATAAAATAATTTTCGTTTTGAAAATCACATATACATTGTAGAAATGACAAGACAGCCTCGTCCTATCAAATTCTCCCTTGCACATATACAAGCGCTTTCACAGGGAGTAATTGGTTCTTTGTAACGAATCCCTCAACTCGTCTAAAGACGTCAAAGGGGAGGGGTAGTGCAGGCCAATAAAAAGACACAGATTCGGCCGCGCCGTACCCTTTGAGAAAGCCACGTTAGTGGCGAAACATGTCAGGGAATTGTTTGGTGTGAATGCATGTTAGCATTTTTTAAATAGCAGGAATGCCGGTCTAACATATTTAGACATTAGGATTTGGAAATACAGATAAATTAATCGACCCTTGAGCTGGGTCTTATCGAGCACATAGCAAGGCAGATTTGGAAACATAGACAAATTAATTGACCCCTGAGCTGGGTCCTATCGAGCAAATAGCAAGGTAGATTTAATTTATTACCGGCAGTAAAGTCTATTGATAAAGCCATAGATATGAGACTTGAAAACGAATATATTATACATTAAAAACAAAACCAATTAGTTTATATCTATGGTAGTGTTCATGAGAACTTAGACTGCCTGAAGATAGATATACAATATGGAACAATTTAAGCAACAGTGTAACCAAAAATAAGATACAAAATTCACCTTGATTGGTGCACTTAAGTTATTACTATAACCGCTATATGTGGATAAGTCCTCAGAGTTGGGATCCATCTGGTAACAGCAGCAATCACTTAATTTGCTACTAGCAGCAAAACAAATTATTACTAGACTAACAATAAGGGGCTGGGAAATCAGTATATCGCACCAACCTAATTTAATTGTAACAAACATACTATACTCTTATGAATGACTAGAGATTGTTGTCACTGTTATAACCACCATATGTGAATAAGACACTTTAAATACGGAGTAGAATCAACGGACTGTTAATCTAAACATCCATAAAATTATCATATGTAACTTATATGAACTTACAGTCTTAATACTCTCTCTATTCTGCCTAATGACCATAAGAAGTTACCAGTAATATTTAGCGCGAAGATGCAGTAGGGATATATTTTTCTCACCCTTTATGAATATACAGTCTGTATAGTCTTACTAATCACTCAAACAGCAGTAAGAAGTTACCGGTGAAATACTATCATATAGTAGTGAAATATAAGAACAATTCAGACAGTGTTTCCTAAGATTTAACTACCTAACAGTCTATTTTAAATATTATCATCAGAAAGAGATTCAAATACAAAGTAAAGTAAAAGAAACTCTGTCCAGATATTGTACCATAATACTGAACATATATTACAAAATTGAGAAAATATAAGTTGTGCTAAATCAAAGGACAATTTTTAAGTTGAGTTAGGTTACAATAATATACTAACATCTTTTTCACCTGGCGAATCAAGCAGCTTATTTTCTACTTGGCCAGATACAAAGTGACCTTTTATTTTAGAAAACGTAATTCACTAAAATCTATGCCAAGAGAATAGAAAAATCTGTATAGAAAAAAGGAATAAAAGAACTTTTAGATCAACCTAGCTCTATACAAGTGGCAAACTCTCAAACAGGCTTGAGAGCCCAGTTAATATTTTCTTCAAACTCACTTAAGATATACATCGGTAGCATGTATATACAGAAGATATAATAGTAGCAGACGCAAGTTCATTACTTTAAACACGTCTATAGACTGCTGGTATTATTTACCCCAGGGGGAACACTATACTGCATTCATTACTATAGCAGTTTACAATGTCTCAGATATATGGAACAATATACTAGACACCAGGAACAAAATTGGAAGTCCAAAAAATTGATGCATATAATTCACGCATAGTGTAATAGACAAGAAGATACAAAGCATCTCACAAGTAACTAGAAACTTCCACCTAGAGTCCCTAGACAGTGACATATATAATTCCATATATAGTACCAACCTGATAACTGCTAGTTTTTTAAATGTAAAAGTGTTACAACTTGGGATCCCACCTTGAAATAGAGATAAAAAATATATAGCAAAGTCCACAAGAAAGTGGTCAAAAGTTCCAACTATCAGAATACAAGTGTGAAGAATATAAGTTCCCTATTGGACTTCTACTCAATACTCCAAACAGAGAATTATTCTATTTGAATCATACCTTGTGTATGCCACAACTCCTTTCCAAATCCAAGATTATTAAATTAAACCAATTGACCCAAACCTGTATTTTTAACTTAACTGTATGTGTGTGATTTTGTTTGTGTTTTTATTTTAAATTACCCAATAAAGGTTATATTTTAAAAAATCCAAGCACACCTCCTTCTCTAGTATACCTATATACTGTTCAATTATTGCCACCATTAATTAGGGAAAGAGTGCTAAACAAGTGTACACTTTCTTCAATCCCAGGATTGATTTTGTTCTTTTGTTCAAACCAGTACACAGCACCTCAGCCACTTTGTAATATACTCAATCTGGGCCAAAAATATAAATTGGTGGATATTATATCCCATCAATAAACCCAGACATTAACAGGATACCCTAATTGCCAAATTTCAGCAGTGCCATTAGTACTTTGTTTTTCGTTGTTGAATCCTTTCCCTAGTAAGCTAGGTCACACTAATAGAGCACGCACTTGTGAATACAAAGATTAAAAATATGGCAAACAAATTGGAACAAGACAGGATAACTAGAAATAATAAACGTCTAATAGACTTTCAAGAAGTCTTTAATGAACCACAATCACTCAATACAGAACCAACATCAGATAGATTGGATCAATTACTACGTGAACTCCATAAAAATCTTTACAAACAAGACAAAGTATGGTGGAATCACCATTTCTTTGATAAGTACATAGAACGGAAATTGATTCCCAGAGGACTCAGAATACAACTCTTTCCTGCATTTGAATTTAAGCAAAAAGAACTGACTATAGAATGGGAGGAAGCGCTGTCTGAGTGTTCTAACAAATTAATGAATATTCTCATTAAACATGATACTGCAGAATTTGATAGACTAGAAGAATTAATAAAATCACAGAATGAACAACTGAAACAATTTGAGACACTTAAAGATTTTGAAACCTCCTATAAAAAATACCAAAAAGAACTGGACAGATATGAGGCAGAAATCAAACAAACCAAAATGGGAAAATTAAATAGGGATGTTGAAGATTTCCAAAATAATAGGGTATACAGATGGAAAAGAAAATTCAATCCTAATACCCCTATAAATCGTCAAAGAGTGACTTTCATACAAAGTGACACTGAAACAGAGGGTGAAGAATCTGATAACCCTATAGACGAAGTAACCCCTGAGCGACCTACTAACTCTGCCCCAGTACAATCTGAAAACAGAAAGAGGAAAGGTTTTTTAGAGGAAGGTACCAATATAAATCCAGACCCACCAGAAGAGGTAGGGGGAGCAAACAAAAAACTAACAAGAACCAGAAGTGTCAGAGAAACCAGACACAGCAACAAACCTTACAAAAGGAGCCCCAGTCCTTTCTCCAAAATCAAAATGAAGCAATGAAAGTGTTGAATTTATCTAACAAAATGCTGTCTGAAGATCACCTATCATTATTAGCCAAAGGTCTATCTTTCTGCCCAAGTACCACACTCGACAAGTTTGAAAACATAAAGGATATACAATTATATCTAAGAAAATTACTGTTACGTAAACAATATGCAGACATAAAAAATCAGAAAGAACCAGGCTCAGACAATCAATGGACTATAGAGGATTTAACAGTACTACAAGACCTAGAAGATCTATTAAAAGAAAATGAAACAGAAGGCAGTAGTAACTGGCGAAATAATTTGATCAATAAATCTAAGTACATACCTAAATCTTCCACAAGCCCGAGTATTCAAATCTTTAATAACATTGTCTGCAAAGAAATATCCGATTTACAAGTCAAATCTCCCCCAACTAATTTAACTAAAGGAGAGAAACTAGCTCTAGCCGAAATTCAAAATTGGGATGACATCATAGTCCGCCAAGCGGACAAAGGTGGCAATATTGTTCTCTGGCCCACTAAGATGTATTTAAAAGAGGCAAACACACAGTTAACTAATGAAACCTGCTATAAAAAACTGTGGAGCAATCCAACAGAACAATTCCTCACACAATACAAAGATCTCATTACTCAAGCCAAGATGAACAACATTATCAGTGAAAAAGAGAAAAAATTCCTGACTGTAAACCATCCAAAAATTGCCACCTTTTATTTAATTCCCAAGGTGCACAAAAATGCCAAACATCCACCGGGCCGTCCAATAGTATCAGGCAACGAAAATTTGACAGAAAAAGCCAGTAAATATATCGACCAGCGATTAAGAGTATTTCTGACAGAAATTCCATCTTACATAAAGGATACTATGGAGACACTTCAACACCTACAAGACATTGTATTAGGACCGACATCATGGCTTGTCACTGCAGATGTAGAGGCCCTTTACACCAGCATTAGACATGAATTAGGACTAGAAGCAGTCCAATATTATCTGAATCTGGGATCAGAAGAAGATGAAAATCACAACAATTTTGTCTTGAAATTACTTGAATTTGTACTTAAAAAGAACTACTTCGTTTTTAATGACCAATTCTATCTGCAAACAAGGGGGACAGCCATGGGGACAGCTTGTGCACCAACTTACGCCAACCTATTCTTAGGTTGGTGGGAGCACAGTACTGTCTTCATTGACGATAACGACGAGTTCACTCGACATATCCCCCTCTGGCTAAGATATATAGATGACATCCTGCTAATCTGGGAAGGACCCAAAGAAAAACTGGACACATTTTTGACGACCCTAAACCGAAACAATTTGAATATTAAACTGACTTACGAATCCAGCCAGACTGAAATCTCGTTTTTGGACTTGAGAATTTTCAAAAAAAACAATGGCATGTTAGGGACAGATTTGTATAGAAAGAAGACAGCTACCAACACTATCCTATACAATACTAGTGCCCATGCCCCTTGCACTATTAAATCTCTCCCAACCGGGGAGTTCTTAAGGGTCAAAAGAAACTGTTCAGAACCGGAGTTATATAAGATCAGAGCTCAGGAAACAACAGATCGTCTTAGCCAGAGGGGGTACAGTAAAACTCTAATCAAAAAAGCAAAGAACAAGGCAAGAAAAACAGAACGTCAGAATCTTTTGAAACCTAAGATTCGCACAAATGACAATAAAACTAGATTAGTTTTAACCTACAATGCACAAAGCAAGGAGGTAATTGACATAATCAACAAACATTGGCACATCCTGCAAGCAGACAACACTCTAGGTCAGTTTATAGGACCCAGAGTTGACATCAGTTACCGACGCACAAAAAATCTAAAAGACTTAGTAAGTCCCAGTCACTACACTCGCAAAAAGAAATCTACAACCAGCAGCATACAACCTGGTTCCTATCCATGTGGAAATTGTATCAGCTGTAAATTTCTGAAAAAAACAACAACAATCACAGATAGATTTGATAAAAAACATCAAATCAAATGTTTTATTAATTGTAACACCACAGGCGTAATCTACGTTTTGCAATGTAAATGCCCAAAAATCTATGTCGGAATGACGACACGTAAATTGCGCACGAGGCTACAGGAACATGTGCGAAACATCAGAAATGCAGCCAAAGACCTAAAAAACAAAAAGGCTATTTCATCAGTAGCACAACATTTCTATAAATTTCATCAAGGAAAAGCTGAAGAACTTAGTTGCTGTGGTATACAAAAAATTAACTTTGGAATCAGAGGAGGAGACAAGGAAACAAGCTTACTGCAATATGAAAGCAGATGGATCTATTTGCTTAATTCCATACAACCTAATGGCCTAAATGAACACAATAATTATTTTTCATATCTTTAAGAGGGGCAGAAGATGAGAATTCTTAGTGAACAACAAGAAGTAGAAAATATGATCAAAAATAAAAAAGGAAAACAACCAAATTCTTAAGCACTATTGATTTAACAAAGCCACTTTTATTTATATACACTGTCACTAGCACATTCTTTTCCATGGCACAACATTTAACCTCCACTCCCAATTCCTCACTTACATAGAGCATTTTTTAGCTTAGAGCTCTAGATTTTATTTATATTTGTCAACACGAGTTTATGTCCACATCATTCCAAATGAGCACATTTACGTTAAATGTTCACTCTGTTACTTTAAATCGTACTTTGACACCTTATCTGTCAGTAACAGAACTTATTGTCAATGTCATTATTTTATTCACCACCCTTTATAAGATGAATATTTCAGTTTGGCCACTTAGCAATCGCTAAGACCACTCATTGTCACATCACACAGACATCCTAAAACTACACCTCCCTTTCATTGTAAACCGTACACATGTGCACCTCATAAGTATAAACTATAAATATATATCCTAGTATTAGAGGTTTGTATCATATTTTCAAAGACATTCAGACTAGTCTAGAATGACCTTTTCAGACTACAATTCTCTCTGATCATCATACTCAATATCCTTTACAAACATGCAAAGCAGGGATAATCAGCATGTAACCACACAGACTATGTCAGAATGTATTGTCCTATTCTTACAATCGCTATTATGTATGATACCTTACAGTATAAAAATTATTATCCTCAAGTATGACTAATATACATTAGAGCCTAAGATCACACTCTGATATAAGCTCCCACTCCTGTAATAAATTCTCCCCGATTCATATATCTACATTACTCTTTAAGTGCAGAGAGTGACAAGATAAGTGAAAATAACACAAAAGCATCATAAATAACAAGCCGTTTATTTTAACCATCAATATGTGATTAGTATCTCCCTACAATAACCAATGAAATAGCGGAAGATTGTGCTTTACCTCAAACTATAATTCTCTTTTTGAAATAAAATAATTTTCGTTTTGAAAATCACATATACATTGTAGAAATGACAAGACAGCCTCGTCCTATCAAATTCTCCCTTGCACATATACAAGCGCTTTCACAGGGAGTAATTGGTTCTTTGTAACGAATCCCTCAACTCGTCTAAAGACGTCAAAGGGGAGGGGTAGTGCAGGCCAATAAAAAGACACAGATTCGGCCGTGCCGTACCCTTTGAGAAAGCCACGTTAGTGGCGAAACATGTCAGGGAATTGTTTGGTGTGAATGCATGTTAGCATTTTTTAAATAGCAGGAATGCCGGTCTAACATATTTAGACATTAGGATTTGGAAATACAGATAAATTAATCGACCCTTGAGCTGGGTCTTATCGAGCACATAGCAAGGCAGATTTGGAAACATAGACAAATTAATTGACCCCTGAGCTGGGTCCTATCGAGCAAATAGCAAGGTAGATTTAATTTATTACCGGCAGTAAAGTCTATTGATAAAGCCATAGATATGAGACTTGAAAACGAATATATTATACATTAAAAACAAAACCAATTAGTTTATATCTATGGTAGTGTTCATGAGAACTTAGACTGCCTGAAGATAGATATACAATATGGAACAATTTAAGCAACAGTGTAACCAAAAATAAGATACAAAATTCACCTTGATTGGTGCACTTAAGTTATTACTATAACCGCTATATGTGGATAAGTCCTCAGAGTTGGGATCCATCTGGTAACAGCAGCAATCACTTAATTTGCTACTAGCAGCAAAACAAATTATTACTAGACTAACAATAAGGGGCTGGGAAATCAGTATATCGCACCAACCTAATTTAATTGTAACAAACATACTATACTCTTATGAATGACTAGAGATTGTTGTCACTGTTATAACCACCATATGTGAATAAGACACTTTAAATACGGAGTAGAATCAACGGACTGTTAATCTAAACATCCATAAAATTATCATATGTAACTTATATGAACTTACAGTCTTAATACTCTCTCTATTCTGCCTAATGACCATAAGAAGTTACCAGTAATATTTAGCGCGAAGATGCAGTAGGGATATATTTTTCTCACCCTTTATGAATATACAGTCTGTATAGTCTTACTAATCACTCAAACAGCAGTAAGAAGTTACCGGTGAAATACTATCATATAGTAGTGAAATATAAGAACAATTCAGACAGTGTTTCCTAAGATTTAACTACCTAACAGTCTATTTTAAATATTATCATCAGAAAGAGATTCAAATACAAAGTAAAGTAAAAGAAACTCTGTCCAGATATTGTACCATAATACTGAACATATATTACAAAATTGAGAAAATATAAGTTGTGCTAAATCAAAGGACAATTTTTAAGTTGAGTTAGGTTACAATAATATACTAACATCTTTTTCACCTGGCGAATCAAGCAGCTTATTTTCTACTTGGCCAGATACAAAGTGACCTTTTATTTTAGAAAACGTAATTCACTAAAATCTATGCCAAGAGAATAGAAAAATCTGTATAGAAAAAAGGAATAAAAGAACTTTTAGATCAACCTAGCTCTATACAAGTGGCAAACTCTCAAACAGGCTTGAGAGCCCAGTTAATATTTTCTTCAAACTCACTTAAGATATACATCGGTAGCATGTATATACAGAAGATATAATAGTAGCAGACGCAAGTTCATTACTTTAAACACGTCTATAGACTGCTGGTATTATTTACCCCAGGGGGAACACTATACTGCATTCATTACTATAGCAGTTTACAATGTCTCAGATATATGGAACAATATACTAGACACCAGGAACAAAATTGGAAGTCCAAAAAATTGATGCATATAATTCACGCATAGTGTAATAGACAAGAAGATACAAAGCATCTCACAAGTAACTAGAAACTTCCACCTAGAGTCCCTAGACAGTGACATATATAATTCCATATATAGTACCAACCTGATAACTGCTAGTTTTTTAAATGTAAAAGTGTTACAACTTGGGATCCCACCTTGAAATAGAGATAAAAAATATATAGCAAAGTCCACAAGAAAGTGGTCAAAAGTTCCAACTATCAGAATACAAGTGTGAAGAATATAAGTTCCCTATTGGACTTCTACTCAATACTCCAAACAGAGAATTATTCTATTTGAATCATACCTTGTGTATGCCACAACTCCTTTCCAAATCCAAGATTATTAAATTAAACCAATTGACCCAAACCTGTATTTTTAACTTAACTGTATGTGTGTGATTTTGTTTGTGTTTTTATTTTAAATTACCCAATAAAGGTTATATTTTAAAAAATCCAAGCACACCTCCTTCTCTAGTATACCTATATACTGTTCAATTATTGCCACCATTAATTAGGGAAAGAGTGCTAAACAAGTGTACACTTTCTTCAATCCCAGGATTGATTTTGTTCTTTTGTTCAAACCAGTACACAGCACCTCAGCCACTTTGTAATATACTCAATCTGGGCCAAAAATATAAATTGGTGGATATTATATCCCATCAATAAACCCAGACATTAACAGGATACCCTAATTGCCAAATTTCAGCAGTGCCATTAGTACTTTGTTTTTCGTTGTTGAATCCTTTCCCTAGTAAGCTAGGTCACACTAATAGAGCACGCACTTGTGAATACAAAGATTAAAAATATGGCAAACAAATTGGAACAAGACAGGATAACTAGAAATAATAAACGTCTAATAGACTTTCAAGAAGTCTTTAATGAACCACAATCACTCAATACAGAACCAACATCAGATAGATTGGATCAATTACTACGTGAACTCCATAAAAATCTTTACAAACAAGACAAAGTATGGTGGAATCACCATTTCTTTGATAAGTACATAGAACGGAAATTGATTCCCAGAGGACTCAGAATACAACTCTTTCCTGCATTTGAATTTAAGCAAAAAGAACTGACTATAGAATGGGAGGAAGCGCTGTCTGAGTGTTCTAACAAATTAATGAATATTCTCATTAAACATGATACTGCAGAATTTGATAGACTAGAAGAATTAATAAAATCACAGAATGAACAACTGAAACAATTTGAGACACTTAAAGATTTTGAAACCTCCTATAAAAAATACCAAAAAGAACTGGACAGATATGAGGCAGAAATCAAACAAACCAAAATGGGAAAATTAAATAGGGATGTTGAAGATTTCCAAAATAATAGGGTATACAGATGGAAAAGAAAATTCAATCCTAATACCCCTATAAATCGTCAAAGAGTGACTTTCATACAAAGTGACACTGAAACAGAGGGTGAAGAATCTGATAACCCTATAGACGAAGTAACCCCTGAGCGACCTACTAACTCTGCCCCAGTACAATCTGAAAACAGAAAGAGGAAAGGTTTTTTAGAGGAAGGTACCAATATAAATCCAGACCCACCAGAAGAGGTAGGGGGAGCAAACAAAAAACTAACAAGAACCAGAAGTGTCAGAGAAACCAGACACAGCAACAAACCTTACAAAAGGAGCCCCAGTCCTTTCTCCAAAATCAAAATGAAGCAATGAAAGTGTTGAATTTATCTAACAAAATGCTGTCTGAAGATCACCTATCATTATTAGCCAAAGGTCTATCTTTCTGCCCAAGTACCACACTCGACAAGTTTGAAAACATAAAGGATATACAATTATATCTAAGAAAATTACTGTTACGTAAACAATATGCAGACATAAAAAATCAGAAAGAACCAGGCTCAGACAATCAATGGACTATAGAGGATTTAACAGTACTACAAGACCTAGAAGATCTATTAAAAGAAAATGAAACAGAAGGCAGTAGTAACTGGCGAAATAATTTGATCAATAAATCTAAGTACATACCTAAATCTTCCACAAGCCCGAGTATTCAAATCTTTAATAACATTGTCTGCAAAGAAATATCCGATTTACAAGTCAAATCTCCCCCAACTAATTTAACTAAAGGAAAGAAACTAGCTCTAGCCGAAATTCAAAATTGGGATGACATCATAGTCCGCCAAGCGGACAAAGGTGGCAATATTGTTCTCTGGCCCACTAAGATGTATTTAAAAGAGGCAAACACACAGTTAACTAATGAAACCTGCTATAAAAAACTGTGGAGCAATCCAACAGAACAATTCCTCACACAATACAAAGATCTCATTACTCAAGCCAAGATGAACAACATTATCAGTGAAAAAGAGAAAAAATTCCTGACTGTAAACCATCCAAAAATTGCCACCTTTTATTTAATTCCCAAGGTGCACAAAAATGCCAAACATCCACCGGGCCGTCCAATAGTATCAGGCAACGAAAATTTGACAGAAAAAGCCAGTAAATATATCGACCAGCGATTAAGAGTATTTCTGTCAGAAATTCCATCTTACATAAAGGATACTATGGAGACACTTCAACACCTACAAGACATTGTATTAGGACCGACATCATGGCTTGTCACTGCAGATGTAGAGGCCCTTTACACCAGCATTAGACATGAATTAGGACTAGAAGCAGTCCAATATTATCTGAATCTGGGATCAGAAGAAGATGAAAATCACAACAATTTTGTCTTGAAATTACTTGAATTTGTACTTAAAAAGAACTACTTCGTTTTTAATGACCAATTCTATCTGCAAACAAGGGGGACAGCCATGGGGACAGCTTGTGCACCAACTTACGCCAACCTATTCTTAGGTTGGTGGGAGCACAGTACTGTCTTCATTGACGATAACGACGAGTTCACTCGACATATCCCCCTCTGGCTAAGATATATAGATGACATCCTGCTAATCTGGGAAGGACCCAAAGAAAAACTGGACACATTTTTGACGACCCTAAACCGAAACAATTTGAATATTAAACTGACTTACGAATCCAGCCAGACTGAAATCTCGTTTTTGGACTTGAGAATTTTCAAAAAAAACAATGGCATGTTAGGGACAGATTTGTAT
Source organism: Bombina bombina (assembly GCF_027579735.1). Lineage (NCBI taxonomy): Eukaryota > Metazoa > Chordata > Amphibia > Anura > Bombinatoridae > Bombina > Bombina bombina. The sequence continues at coordinate 160,584,904 of NC_069503.1, read as the reverse complement.
AGAAAGAAGACAGCTACCAACACTATCCTATACAATACTAGTGCCCATGCCCCTTGCACTATTAAATCTCTCCCAACCGGGGAGTTCTTAAGGGTCAAAAGAAACTGTTCAGAACCGGAGTTATATAAGATCAGAGCTCAGGAAACAACAGATCGTCTTAGCCAGAGGGGGTACAGTAAAACTCTAATCAAAAAAGCAAAGAACAAGGCAAGAAAAACAGAACGTCAGAATCTTTTGAAACCTAAGATTCGCACAAATGACAATAAAACTAGATTAGTTTTAACCTACAATGCACAAAGCAAGGAGGTAATTGACATAATCAACAAACATTGGCACATCCTGCAAGCAGACAACACTCTAGGTCAGTTTATAGGACCCAGAGTTGACATCAGTTACCGACGCACAAAAAATCTAAAAGACTTAGTAAGTCCCAGTCACTACACTCGCAAAAAGAAATCTACAACCAGCAGCATACAACCTGGTTCCTATCCATGTGGAAATTGTATCAGCTGTAAATTTCTGAAAAAAACAACAACAATCACAGATAGATTTGATAAAAAACATCAAATCAAATGTTTTATTAATTGTAACACCACAGGCGTAATCTACGTTTTGCAATGTAAATGCCCAAAAATCTATGTCGGAATGACGACACGTAAATTGCGCACGAGGCTACAGGAACATGTGCGAAACATCAGAAATGCAGCCAAAGACCTAAAAAACAAAAAGGCTATTTCATCAGTAGCACAACATTTCTATAAATTTCATCAAGGAAAAGCTGAAGAACTTAGTTGCTGTGGTATACAAAAAATTAACTTTGGAATCAGAGGAGGAGACAAGGAAACAAGCTTACTGCAATATGAAAGCAGATGGATCTATTTGCTTAATTCCATACAACCTAATGGCCTAAATGAACACAATAATTATTTTTCATATCTTTAAGAGGGGCAGAAGATGAGAATTCTTAGTGAACAACAAGAAGTAGAAAATATGATCAAAAATAAAAAAGGAAAACAACCAAATTCTTAAGCACTATTGATTTAACAAAGCCACTTTTATTTATATACACTGTCACTAGCACATTCTTTTCCATGGCACAACATTTAACCTCCACTCCCAATTCCTCACTTACATAGAGCATTTTTTAGCTTAGAGCTCTAGATTTTATTTATATTTGTCAACACGAGTTTATGTCCACATCATTCCAAATGAGCACATTTACGTTAAATGTTCACTCTGTTACTTTAAATCGTACTTTGACACCTTATCTGTCAGTAACAGAACTTATTGTCAATGTCATTATTTTATTCACCACCCTTTATAAGATGAATATTTCAGTTTGGCCACTTAGCAATCGCTAAGACCACTCATTGTCACATCACACAGACATCCTAAAACTACACCTCCCTTTCATTGTAAACCGTACACATTTGCACCTCATAAGTATAAACTATAAATATATATCCTAGTATTAGAGGTTTGTATCATATTTTCAAAGACATTCAGACTAGTCTAGAATGACCTTTTCAGACTACAATTCTCTCTGATCATCATACTCAATATCCTTTACAAACATGCAAAGCAGGGATAATCAGCATGTAACCACACAGACTATGTCAGAATGTATTGTCCTATTCTTACAATCGCTATTATGTATGATACCTTACAGTATAAAAATTATTATCCTCAAGTATGACTAATATACATTAGAGCCTAAGATCACACTCTGATATAAGCTCCCACTCCTGTAATAAATTCTCCCCGATTCATATATCTACATTACTCTTTAAGTGCAGAGAGTGACAAGATAAGTGAAAATAACATAACACAAAAGCATCATAAATAACAAGCCGTTTATTTTAACCATCAATATGTGATTAGTATCTCCCTACAATATCCGATGAAATAGCGGAAGATTGTGCTTTACCTCAAACTATAATTCTCTTTTTGAAATAAAATAATTTTCGTTTTGAAAATCACATATACATTGTAGAAATGACAAGACAGCCTCGTCCTATCAAATTCTCCCTTGCACATATACAAGCTCTTTCACAGGGAGTAATTGGTTCTTTGTAACGAATCCCTCAACTCGTCTAAAGACGTCAAAGGGGAGGGGTAGTGCAGGCCAATAAAAAGACACAGATTCGGCCGCGCCGTACCCTTTGAGAAAGCCACGTTAGTGGCGAAACATGTCAGGGAATTGTTTGGTGTGAATGCATGTTAGACCGGCATTCCTGCTATTTAAAAAATGCTAACATATTTAGACATTAGGATTTGGAAATACAGATAAATTAATCGACCCTTGAGCTGGGTCTTATCGAGCACATAGCAAGGCAGATTTGGAAACATAGACAAATTAATTGACCCCTGAGCTGGGTCCTATCGAGCAAATAGCAAGGTAGATTTAATTTATTACCGGCAGTAAAGTCTATTGATAAAGCCATAGATATGAGACTTGAAAACGAATATATTATACATTAAAAACAAAACCAATTAGTTTATATCTATGGTAGTGTTCATGAGAACTTAGACTGCCTGAAGATAGATATACAATATGGAACAATTTAAGCAACAGTGTAACCAAAAATAAGATACAAAATTCACCTTGATTGGTGCACTTAAGTTATTACTATAACCGCTATATGTGGATAAGTCCTCAGAGTTGGGATCCATCTGGTAACAGCAGCAATCACTTAATTTGCTACTAGCAGCAAAACAAATTATTACTAGACTAACAATAAGGGGCTGGGAAATCAGTATATCGCACCAACCTAATTTAATTGTAACAAACATACTATACTCTTATGAATGACTAGAGATTGTTGTCACTGTTATAACCACCATATGTGAATAAGACACTTTAAATACGGAGTAGAATCAACGGACTGTTAATCTAAACATCCATAAAATTATCATATGTAACTTATATGAACTTACAGTCTTAATACTCTCTCTATTCTGCCTAATGACCATAAGAAGTTACCAGTAATATTTAGCGCGAAGATGCAGTAGGGATATATTTTTCTCACCCTTTATGAATATACAGTTTGTATAGTCTTACTAATCACTCAAACAGCAGTAAGAAGTTACCGGTGAAATACTATCATATAGTAGTGAAATATAAGAACAATTCAGACAGTGTTTCCTAAGATTTAACTACCTAACAGTCTATTTTAAATATTATCATCAGAAAGAGATTCAAATACAAAGTAAAGTAAAAGAAACTCTGTCCAGATATTGTACCATAATACTGAACATATATTACAAAATTGAGAAAATATAAGTTGTGCTAAATCAAAGGACAATTTTTAAGTTGAGTTAGGTTACAATAATATACTAACATCTTTTTCACCTGGCGAATCAAGCAGCTTATTTTCTACTTGGCCAGATACAAAGTGACCTTTTATTTTAGAAAACGTAATTCACTAAAATCTATGCCAAGAGAATAGAAAAATCTGTATAGAAAAAAGGAATAAAAGAACTTTTAGATCAACCTAGCTCTATACAAGTGGCAAACTCTCAAACAGGCTTGAGAGCCCAGTTAATATTTTCTTCAAACTCACTTAAGATATACATCGGTAGCATGTATATACAGAAGATATAATAGTAGCAGACGCAAGTTCATTACTTTAAACACGTCTATAGACTGCTGGTATTATTTACCCCAGGGGGAACACTATACTGCATTCATTACTATAGCAGTTTACAATGTCTCAGATATATGGAACAATATACTAGACACCAGGAACAAAATTGGAAGTCCAAAAAATTGATGCATATAATTCACGCATAGTGTAATAGACAAGAAGATACAAAGCATCTCACAAGTAACTAGAAACTTCCACCTAGAGTCCCTAGACAGTGACATATATAATTCCATATATAGTACCAACCTGATAACTGCTAGTTTTTAAATGTAAAAGTGTTACAACTTGGGATCCCACCTTGAAATAGAGATAAAAAATATATAGCAAAGTCCACAAGAAAGTGGTCAAAAGTTCCAACTATCAGAATACAAGTGTGAAGAATATAAGTTCCCTATTGGACTTCTACTCAATACTCCAAACAGAGAATTATTCTATTTGAATCATACCTTGTGTATGCCACAACTCCTTTCCAAATCCAAGATTATTAAATTAAACCAATTGACCCAAACCTGTATTTTTAACTTAACTGTATGTGTGTGATTTTGTTTGTGTTTTTATTTTAAATTACCCAATAAAGGTTATATTTTAAAAAATCCAAGCACACCTCCTTCTCTAGTATACCTATATACTGTTCAATTATTGCCACCATTAATTAGGGAAAGAGTGCTAAACAAGTGTACACTTTCTTCAATCCCAGGATTGATTTTGTTCTTTTGTTAAAGCTAAATACTTACCTGTAAAATAAATTTGAGGGACGCCATCTTGGATGACGTCCCTTAAAGGAACCGTCATTCTGCAGTTGGACGTCGCCGGAAGAAGATGGGTCCGCGGTGGAGGTCTTCAGGATGGAGCCGGTCGTCATCGGATGAAGATAGAAGATGCCGCTTGGATCAAGATGGTTGCCGGTCCGGATCGCCTCTTCTTCCCGGATAGGATGAAGACTTTGGAGCCTCTTCTGGACCTCTTCAGGCACCGGATGATGGATCGCCAACCCCCGCTTGGGTTGGATGAAGATTTTGGAGCCAGGACGGATTGGTGATACCTGGTGAGGTGAAGACAAGGTAGGATGATCTTCAGGGGCTTAGTGTTAGGTTTATTTAAGGGGGGTTTGGGTTAGATTAGGGGTATGTGGGTGGTGGGTTGTAATGTTGGGGGGGGGTATTGTATGTTTTTTTTTTACAGGCAAAAGAGCTGAACTTCTTGGGGCATGCCCCGCAAAGGGCACTGTTCAGGGCTGGTAAGGTAAAAGAGCTTTTAACTTTAGTAATTTAGAATAGGGTAGGGCATTTTTTATTTTGGGGGGCTTTGTTGTTTTATTAGGGGGCTTAGAGTAGGTGTAATTAGTTTAAAATTGTTGTAATATTTTTCTTATGTTTGTAGATATTTTTTTATTTTTTGTAACTTAGTTCTTTTTTATTTTTTGTACTTTAGCAAGTTTATTTAATTGTATTTATTTGTAGGAATTGTATTTAATTAATTTATTGATAGTGTAGTGTTAGGTTAATTGTAGGTAATTGTAGGTAGTTTATTTAATTAATTTATTGATAGTATAGTGTTAGTTTTAATTGTAACTTAGGTTAGGATTTCTTTTACAGGTAAATTTGTAATTATTTTAACTATTTTAGCTATTAAATAGTTCTTAACTATTTAATAGCTATTGTACCTGGTTAAAATAAATACAAAGTTACCTGTAAAATAAATATAAATCCTAAAATAGCTACAATGTAATTATAATTTATATTGTAGCTATATTAGGATTTATTTTACAGGTAAGTATTTAGCTTTAAATAGGAATAATTTATTTAATAAGAGTTAATTTATTTCGTTAGATTTAAATTATATTTAATTTAGGGGGGTGTTAGTGTTAGGGTTAGACTTAGCTTTAGGGGTTAATCCATTTATTAGAATAGCGGTGACCTCCGGTCGGCAGATTAAGGGTAAATAATTGAAGTTAGGTGTCGGCGATGTTAGGGAGGGCAGATTAGGGGTTAATACTATTTATTATAGGGTTAGTGAGGTGGATTAGGGGTTAATAACTTTATTATAGTAGCGCTCAGGTCCGCTCGGCAGATTAGGGGTTAATAAGTGTAGGCAGGTGGAGGCGACGTTGTGGGGGGCAGATTAGGGGTTAATAAATATAATATAGGGGTCGGCGGTGTTAGGGGCAGCAGATTAGGGGTACATAAGGATAACGTAGGTGGCGGTCGGCAGATTAGGGGTTAAAAAAATGTATTCGAGTGTCGGCGATGTGGGGGGACCTCGGTTTAGGGGTACATAGGTAGTTTATGGGTGTTAGTGTACTTTAGAGCACAGTAGTTAAGAGCTTTAGAAACCGGCGTTAGCCCAGAAAGCTCTTAACTACTGACTTTTTTCCTGCGGCTGGAGTTTTGTCGTTAGATGTCTAACGCTCACTTCAGACACGACTCTAAATACCGGAGTTAGAAAGATCCCATTGAAAAGATAGGATACGCAATTGACGTAAGGGGATCTGCGGTATGGAAAAGTCGCGGCTGAAAAGTGAGCGTTAGACCCTATTTTGAGTGACTCCAAATACCGGCGGTAGCCTAAAACCAGCGTTAGGAGCCTGTAATGCTGGTTTTCACGGCTAACGCCAAACTCCAAATCTAGGCCTTAGTGTTTTTTTATTTTTCGTAATTTAAGTGGGTTTTTTTTGCTAATGTTAGATTTTTTTATTTTTTCGTAGTGTTAAATTATTTTAATCTTGTAATTTAGTTTTTTTATTTGTAGTTTATTTTATTTTATTAAAATAGTTATGTTAGGTTTATTTATAGTTTAATCTTAGTTTTTTTTTATTTCACAGGTAAGTTTTTATTTATTTTAAGATAGTTATATTGTAAATTTAATTTAAAGTTGGGGGGGTGTGTTAGGTTTAGGGGTTAATAGTTTAATTTAGTGATTTGCGATGTGGGGGGCCAGCGGTTTTGGGGTTTATTGTAGTAGTAGCGATGTGAGGGGCCGACGGTTTAATAAATTTAATATAGTATTTGCGATAGGGGATGGTGGTTTAGGGGTTAATAGGTAGTTTATGGGTGTTAGTGTACTTTGTAACATTTTAGTTATGAGTTTTGTGAAACATTTTTGTTTCACAAAAACATAATTTATGTTTACCTTCTAAATTTATTTCTCTTGTGGTGTATCCAGTCCACGGATCATCCATTACTTGTGGGATATTCTCATTCCCAACAGGAAGTTGCAAGAGGACACCCACAGCAGAGCTGTCTATATAGCTCCTCACCTAACTGCCATATCCAGTCATTCGACCGAAAACAAAAAGAGAAAGGAGAAACCATAGGGTGCAGTGGTGACTGTAGTTTAAAGTTAAAAAATACCTGCCTTAAAATGACAGGGCGGGCCGTGGACTGGATACACCACAAGAGAAATAAATTTATCAGGTAAGCATAAATTATGTTTTCTCTTGTAAGGTGTATCCAGTCCACGGATCATCCATTAGTTGGGGGATACCAATACCAAAGCTAAAGTACACGGATGAAGGGAGGGACAAGGCAGGTACTTAAACGGAAGGTACCACTGCCTGTAAAACCTTTCTCCCAAAAATAGCCTCCGAAGAAGCAAAAGTATCAAATTTGTAGAACTTTGAAAAAGTATGAAGCGAAGACCAAGTCGCCGCCTTTCAAATCTGTTCAACAGAAGCCTCATTTTTAAAGGCCCATGTGGAAGCCACAGCTCTAGTAGAATGAGCCGTAATCCTTTCTGGAGGCTGCTGGCCAGCAGTCTCATAGGCTAAGCGGAATATGCTTTTTAGCCAAAAAGAAAGAGAGGTTGCCGAAGCCTTTTGACCTCTCCTCTGTCCAGAGTAGACAACAAACAAAGCAGTTGTTTGACGAAAATCTTTAGTAGCTTGTAAGTAAAACTTTAAAGCACAAACCACGTCCAGATTGTGTAATAGACGTTCCTTCTTTGAAGAAGGATTAGGACACAAAGACGGAACAACAATCTCTTGATTGATATTCTTATTAGATACCACCTTAGGTAAAAACCCAGGTTTGGAACGCAGAACTACCTTATCTGCATGGAAGATCAGATAAGGAGAATCACATTGTAAGGCAGATATCTCGGAAACTCTACGAGCCGAGGAAATAGCTACCAAAAAAAGAACTTTCCAAGATAAAAGTTTGATATCTATGGAATGAAGAGGTTCAAACGGAACCCCCTGAAGAACTTTTAGAACCAAATTTAAACTCCATGGTGGAGCAACAGGTTAAAACACAGGCTTGGTTCTAACTAAAGCCTGACAAAATGCCTGAACGTCTGGGACATCCGCCAGACGCTTGTGCAAAAGAATAGATAGCGCAGAAATCTGTCCCTTTAAGGAACTAGCTGACAATCCTTTCTCCAATCCTTCTTGGAGAAAAGATAATATCCTGGGAATCCTGACCTTACTCCATGAGTAGCCCTTGGATTCACACCAATAAAGATATTTACGCCATATCTTATGATAGATTTTCCTGGTGACGGGCTTTCGTGCCTGAATTAAGGTATCAATGACTGACTCGGAGAAACCACGCTTTGATAAAATCAAGCGTTCAATCTCCAGGCAGTCAGCCTCAGAGAAATTAGATTTGGATGGTTGAAAGGACCTTGAAGTAGAAGGTCCTGTCTCAGCGGCAGAGTCCATGGTGGAAAGGATGACATGTCCACCAGATCTGCATACTAAGTCCTGCGTGGCCACGCAGGCGCTATCAAGATCACTGATGCTCTCTCCTGCTTGCTTTTGGCAATCAGACGAGGGAGCAGAGGAAACGGTGGAAACACATAAGCCAGGTTGAAGGACCAAGGCGCTGCTAGAGCATCTATCAGCATTGCCTTGGGGTCCCTGGACCTGGATCCGTAACAAGGAAGCTTGGCGTTCTGGCGAGACGCCATGAGATCCAGTTCTGGTTTGCCCCAACGATGAACCAATTGTGCAAACACCTCCGGATGGAGTTCCCACTCCCCCGGATGAAAAGTCTGTCGACTTAGAAAATCCGCCTCCCAGTTCTCTACACCTGGGATATGGATAGCTGATAGGTGGCAAGAGTGAATCTCTGCCCAGCGAATTATCTTTGAGACTTCTAACATCGCTAGGGAACTCCTTGTTCCCCCTTGATGGTTGATGTAAGCTACAGTCGTGATGTTGTCCGACTGAAATCTGATGAACCTCATTGTCGCTAGATGAGGCCAAGCCTGAAGAGCATTGAATATCGCTCTTAGTTCCAGAATGTTTATTGGAAGGAGTGACTCCTCCTGAGTCCACGATCCCTGAGCCTTCAGGGAGTTCCAGACTGCACCCCAACCTAGAAGGCTGGCATCTGTCGTTACAATTGTCCAATCTGGCCTGGGAAAGGTCATACCTTTGGACAGATGGACCCGAGATAGCCACCAGAGAAGAGAATCCCTGGTCTCTTGATCCAGATTTAGTAGAGGGGACAAATCTGTGTAATCCCCATTCCACTGACTGAGCATGTAGAGTTGCAGCGGTCTGAGATGTAGGCGTGCAAACGGCACTATGTCCATTGCCGCTACCATTAAGCCGATTACTTCCATGCACTGAGCCACCGAAGGGTGAGGAATGGAATAAAGAACACGGCAGGAATTTAGAAGTTTTGATAACCTGGACTCCGTCAGGTAAATTTTCATTTCTACAGAATCTATCAGAGTCCCTAGGAAGGAAACTCTTGTAAGGGGGGATAGAGAACTCTTTTCCTCGTTCACCTTCCACCCATGCGACCTCAGAAATGCCAACACTATGTCCGTATGAGACTTGGCAATTTGGAAGTTTGACGCCTGAATCAGGATGTCGTCTAAATAAGGGGCCACTGCTATGCCCCGCGGCCTTAGGACCGCCAGAAGCGACCCCAGAACCTTCGTAAAAATTCTTGGGGCTGTAGCTAACCCAAAGGGAAGAGCTACAAACTGGTAATGCCTGTCTAGGAAGGCAAACCTGAGAAACCGATGATGATCTTTGTGTATCGGAATGTGAAGATAAGCATCCTTTAAATCCACTGTAGTCATGTATTGACCCTCCTGGATCATAGGTAGGATGGTACGAATAGTCTCCATCTTGAATGATGGAACTCTGAGGAATTTGTTTAAGATCTTTAGATCCAAAATTGGTCTGAAGGTTCCCTCTTTTTTGGGAACTACAAAAAGATTTGAGTAAAATCCCTGTCCCTGTTCCTCTTTTGGAACTGGATGGATCACTCCCATAACTAGGAGGTCTTGTACGCAGTGTAAGAATGCCTCTCTCTTTATCTGGTTTGCAGATAATTGTGAAAGGTGAAATCTCCCTTTTGGGGGGAAGCCTTGAAGTCCAGAAGATATCCCTAGGATATAATTTCCAACGCCCAGGGATCCTGGACATCTCTTGCCCACGCCTGGGCGAAGAGCGAAAGTCTGCCCCCTACTAGATCCGTTACCGGATAGGGGGCCGTTCCTTCATGCTGTCTTGGAGGCAGCAGCAGGCTTTTTGGCCTGCTTACCCTTGTTCCAGGTCTGGTTAGGTCTCCAGACCGTCTTGGACTGAGCAAAAGTTCCCTCTTGTTTTGCATTAGAGGAAGTTGATGCCGCACTTGCCTTGAAGTTTCGAAAGGCACAAAAATTAGACTGTTTGGTCCTTGATTTGGACCTATCCTGAGGAAGGGCATGACCTTTTCCTCCAGTGATATCAGCAATAATCTCCTTCAAACCAGGCCCGAATAGGGTCTGCCCCTTGAAGGGAATGTTAAGCAGCTTAGACTTTGAAGTAACGTCAGCTGACCATGATTTAAGCCATAGCGCTCTGCGCGCCTGGATAGCAAAACCAGAATTCTTAGCTGTTAGTTTAGTCAAATGAACAATGGCATCAGAAACAAAAGAATTGGCTAGCTTAAGTGCTCTAAGCTTGTCAAGTATGTCATCCAATGGAGTCGCTACCTGTAAAGCCTCTTCCAGAAACTCAAACCAGAACGCCGCAGCAGCAGTGACAGGAGCAATGCATGCAAGGGGCTGTAGGATAAAACCTTGTTGAATAAACATTTTCTTAAGGTAACCCTCTAACTTTTTATCCATTGGATCTAAGAAAGCACAACTGTCCTCAACAGGGATAGTAGTACGCTTTGCTAGAGTAGAAACTGCTCCCTCCACCTTAGGAACTGTTTGCCATAAGTCCCGTGTGGTGGCGTCTATTGGAAACATTTTTCTAAAAATAGGAGGGGGAGAGAACGGCACACCTGGTCTATCCCATTCCTTAGTAATAATTTCTGTTAACCTTTTAGGTATTGGAAAAACATCAGTACACACCGGCACTGCATAGTATTTATCCAGTCTACACAATTTCTCTGGCACTGCAATTGTATCACAGTCATTCAGAGCAGCTAAAACCTCCCTGAGTAACACGCGGAGGTGTTCAAGCTTAAATTTAAATGTAGAAATATCAGAATCAGGTTGCATCATCTTCCCTAAGTCAGAAACATCACCCACAGAAAGAAGCTCTCCTTCTTCAGCTTCTGCATATTGTGAGGCAGTATCAGACATAGCTCTTAAAGCGTCAGTATGCTCTGTATTTCATCTAACTCCAGAGCTATCTCGCTTTCCTCTAAATTCAGGTAGTCTGGCTAATACCGCTGACAGTGTATTATCCATGACTGCCGCCATGTCTTGTAAAGTAAACGCTATGGGCGCCCTAGATGTACTTGCCGCCATTTGAGCGTGACTCCCTTGAGCGGGAGTCAAAGGATCTGACACGTGGGGAGAGTTAGTCGGCATAACTTCCCCCTCGTCAGATTCCTCTGGTGATAAATTTTTTAAAGACAAAATATGATCTTTATTGCTTAAAGTGAAATCAGTACATTTGGTACACATTCTAAGAGGGGGCTCCACAATGGCTTTTAAACATAATGAACAAGGAGTTTCCTCTATGTCAGACATGTTTATACAGACTAGCAATGAGACTAGCAAGCTTGGAAAACACTTTAAATCAAGTTAACAAGCAAATATAATAAACGGTACTGTGCCTTTAAGAGAAACAAATTTTGTCAGAATTTGAAAAACAGTGAAAAAAGGCAGTAAATCAAACGAAATTTTTACAGTGTGTATAATAAGCTAACAGAGCATTGCACCCACTTGCAAATGGATGATTAACCCCCTAGTTCAAAAAACGGATCAAAAAAATGATATAGACGTTTTTTAACAGTCACACCAAACTGCCACAGCCTTGCTGTGGGCCTACCTTCCCCAACAAACGATTTTGGAAAGCCTAAGAGCCCTTTAGAGATGTCTTATAGCATTCAGGGGACTCTGGAGGAAGCTGGATGTCTCAGTCTGTAAAAGTTACTGCGCAAAAAAGCGCTAAATTAGGCCCCTCCCACTCATAGTAACAGTGGAAAGCCTCAGGAAACTGTTTCTAGGCAAATTTAAGCCAGCCATGTGGAAAAAACTAGGCCCCAATAAAGTTTTATCACCAAAGTATATATAAAAAGGTTTAAACATGCCAGCAAACGTTTTATATTGTAAATATAAAAGAGTATTACCTCAGAAAGTAAGCATGATACCAGTCGCTATTAAATCACTGTATTCAGGCTTACCTTACATAAATTTGGCATCAGCAGCATTTTCTAGCATTCACATCTTCTAGAAAAATCTTAACTGCACATACCTCATAGCAGGATAACCTGCACGCCATTCCCCCGCTGAAGTTATCTCTCTCTTCAGTCATGTGTGAGAACAGCAATAGATCTTAGTTACAACCTGCTAAGATCATAGAAATCACAGGCAGATTCTTCTATTTTTCTGCCTGGAACAAAATAGTACAACTCCGGTACCATTTAAAAATAATAAACTTTTGATTGAAGTAAAATAACAGCTACATTTCACCACTTCTCTCTTACTACCTCCATGTTTGTTGAGAGTTGCAAGAGAATGACTGGATATGGCAGTTAGGGGAGGAGCTATATAGACAGCTCTGTTGGGAATGAGAATATCCCACAAGTAATGGATGATCCGTGGACTGGATACACCTTACAAGAGAAATCCATAACTACTGATCTCAGATTGTGGAATGGATCGCGGCAGTATAGACCATAACGCTAGCGTAATAGCCGGACCGCACAACCTGTAATACAGGCGCTAAGAAAATCCCACACTCAAAAGTCATTTTTTGAGTGCGGAATGGAGAGTTGCGTTACAGGCTAAAATGCTTGCGGTATAGCTGTACTGTAGCGACTTGTAATATGGGTAGTGTGACTATATTGCCGCTTTAAAAAGGGACACATATGAAAAAAACATATGTCAGGGCTGTTTTCAGGGCTGTTTAAAGAAATGTTTTGTATAAGAAGCCTGACATATGTCTTTTTTATATGTGTCCCTTTTTTAAGCGGTAATATGGTCAGCCTAAATATGGGAGACCTGCCAATTTGTCAGCGGTATAGCCGTACTGCACCGTAACGCAAAACTTGTAATCTTGGTGATTGCTTCTGTATAATACTTTTTTCACAAGAGAATCCTGATGCATTGGAAACAAGGCATATGAGTGTAACACTTAGGGCTAGGTTACAAGTGGAGTATAGTCAGTTATTTATTTTGCCTTTTCATGTAATTTAGCTCTGAAGATTTAGACATTTCTAATTTTTAGAAATTGAAATGTACCCTGTTGACTTCTCAGGGCTAACCCTTCTACATATATTTCCCTAATTGGATTTAAATAATAGCAAAAGCAAACCAATGTACTTCATAAAAATACAGGTACAAATCCCCAAATCTGGAATTCCAAAATCTGGAATTATTTGGAAATTCAGATTCTATCATTAATATTTAAAAAAAGAAAATTCTTAAAATTGACCATTTGTCCCCGCCAGTAAGTTACAATCTTTGTCTTTAGTTTGGTTTTTGTACTATACAAATGCTGGTCTATATAATAACTATTACCTGATCTGATTACAGTACTGTACTTTCTTTCTGATGGTGCTATGTGTACAAAAGTATTACACATTATATAAAACTACCTTTAGGTTACATGTATAAGCTGTATTATGACATGTAAATATTACATAAGATAGTGTTGTTTACACCTGGTCACATCCCCTCTCCAAACTGTCCGATTTTACAGATGTAAATATACAAATATCCTGAAATCTGAACTATTCTGAAATCCAAACCTCTTCCAGTCCCACGCAGTGTGGATAAAGGGTTTTGTTCCTGTATTATGTCCATGGTGGCTAACCTTGTTGTCTGCAAACTAAATCCCAGATTGGCTCCCCCAAATGAGGCATGTGGTGGGTGGAGTTTGGCTATTGAAAAATGTGGCAAAAAGGATATTTATTTGTTTCCAAAACTTTTAGACTTGGCTGAAATGTTATTCTGTAGCCACACTACAGAAATGTCTTATTACACTGTGTTTGCTGTCCTTTTAATGCTTAAAGGGACACTGATCCCAAAAATGTTCGTGATTCTAATAGAGCATGCAATTTTAAGCAACTTTCTAATTTACTCCTATTTCAAATTTTCTTCATTCTCTTGCTATCTTTATTTGAAAAAAGAAGGCATCTAAGCTAAGGAGCCAGCCAAATGTTGGTTCAGAACTCTGGACAACACTTGTTTATTGGTGGGTGAATTTATACACCAATCAGCAAGAATAACCCAGGTTGTTCACCAAAAATGGGCCGGCATCTAAACTTACATTCTTGCTTTTCAAATAAAGATACCAAGAGAATGAAGAAAATTTGATAATTGGAGTAAATTAGAAAGTTGCTTAAAATTGTATGCTCTATCTGAATCATGAAAGAAAAAATTTGGGTTCAGTGTCCCTTTAAGGCGGCCTATACATTTAATGGCTAGGGCTATTAGAACATTATGTAAGTGCGAGCGGACATGATACGATGTAGCGTATCATGTCCGCTGCACATCGATAAATGCCGACAGCATACACTCAGCATTTATCATTGCACAAGCAGTTCTTGTGAACTGCTGGTGTAATGCCGCCCCTGCAGATTCACGGCCAATCGGCCGCTAGCAGGGGGTGTCAATCAACCTGATCGTATTCGATTGGGTTGATTTCTGTCAGCCACCTCAGAGCAGGCGGACAAGTTATGGAGCAGTGGTCTTTAGACCGCTGCTTCATAACTTCTGTTTCTGGTGAGCCCGAAGGCTCGCGCGGAAACAGGGGGCATCAAACTCCATACGGAGCTTGATAAATCAGCCCCATTGTGTTTGTATTACAAATGATGCACCTGAAAAATCCAAAATACTGCTTTAAAATTTACAGCTTTTAGAGACATGAAGCAAACAATTATATGTTGTTAGTTTACACAACAAAACACATGAAAAGTTGTACTTAGACTTAATACTTAGGAAACAGGTTTATTAATAAAAATAAAAAAAAGTTTTATGGCAGATACGCTATATGACAAAAGGCAGGACTGGAAAGGGGCCAAAGTTGTATAAATATATATAACCACTTTGAAGCCTGGCTTCAACATTTTCTCTCTTCTAATGTCCCTTCTCTCATCTTAGGGAACTTCAACATACCCCTTGATAATCCTAACATGCCTGCTGCCTCTAAACTTCTATCCCTTACCACCTCTTTAGGCCTGTCCCAATGGACAACTTCTCCAACACACTGTGAAGGCAACTCCATAGACCTGGTCTTCACAAATCTCTGTGCTGTTTCCAACTCCCTTAACCTCCCCTTTCCTCTCTCTGACCACCATCTACTAACTTTCTCTCTTACTCTACCTGCTACATCTTTGCAAGCCCCCAAAAAACTGCTACCTTACAGGAATTTAAATGACTTGGATCTCACAGACTTTTCCACTCAACTGAGTCCTCTGCTCTCTGACATTTCATCCCTCTCTTGTCCAAACCTCGTGACTCTACAGTATAATTCGGCACTAAAATCAACATTTGACAAAACTGCACCCTCCACTCTTCGACGTACATCAATCACATGACGGCAACCGTGGCACACTAAACAGACCAGATATATTCAGTGATGCTCACGGGCTGCTGAACGGCAGTGGAGGAAATCACGCACCTGTGCTGATTTCCAGTATTATAAATTCACCCTTAAGTCCTACAACTCTGCACTCAACCTGGCCAAACAAGTCTATTTCTCATCCCTTGTGTCATCTCACGCATACAACCCCAGAAAGCTGTTCTCAACCTTTAGCTCTATGTCTGCCTTCTAATTGACACCATTAGAAAAGAGATCTGCACCTCACACCCCTCAAACCCAGCAATCCTACCCACCCCTAATATTAACAAAAATCTATGCTACTTCCCTCCTGTAACAGAGGAAGAAGTCTCTGCACTCCTATCCTTGGCTCATCTCACAACCTGCCCACTTGACCCTATTCCTTCAGGACTTATTCCCTCTCTCTCTGCTTCACTAACCCCTACCCTAACTCATCTCTTTAACCAGTCTCTCACCGCTGGCATATTTCCTGACACATTCAAGCATGCGTCAATCATACCAATCCCTATCGGCCGGTCTCCTAATTTCCCTTTGCTTCAAAATTATTGGAACGACTAGTCTATAATCGGCTAACTCAATTTCTCACAACTAACTCCTTACTTGATCCACTACAATCTGGTTTCCGCCCTAAAAACTCAACAGAAACTGCTGTTGCTAAAGTAACAAATGACCTGTTATCAGCTAAAGCTAAAGACCAATACTCCTTACTAATTCTTCTTGACCTATACGAAGCTTTTGACACAGTTGACTATCCTCTCCTCCTAAAAATACTACATTCATTTGGCATCCGGGAAACAGCCCTCTCCTGGTTTGCATCATATCTGTCAAACCGCTCGTTTTAAGAAAAAATTATAGCCTCCTTTGGATTCCAGTACCACTTGTATGCTGATGATACTCAAATCTATCTTTCCTCTCCCGATATCTCTCCTCTTTACTCCAACTCAATCTGTCCAAAACTGAGCTGCTTCTTATCCCCCCCACTTCGAGACATCCAACACCTGACATTTCTCTGATGGTTGGAGACTCTATTCTCAACACCTCACCCCAGGTCTGCTGTCTTGGGGTCACACTAAACTCACATTCAACCCACATATACAAGCGCTTACCAAATCCTGCCGTTCACACCTACACAACATTTCCAGAATTCATCCCTTCCTTATTCAAAAAACTGCAAAAATACTTATTCATTCCCTCATTTTGTCACACATTGATTATTGCAATCTACTCCTAAATGGCCTTCCAAAACACTGCCTCTCCTACCTCTGCTAGACTCATCCACCTAAGTCGCCAATCTACATCAGCTGCTCCGCTCTGCCAGTCTCTACACTGGCTCCCCATACACTCCAGAATACAATTTAAAGTATTAACCCTAACTTACAAAGCACTCAACAGTCTAACTCCCAACTAGATTACCTCTCTCATCGTGAAATATTCCCCATCCCGTCCTCTTCGGTCAACCTCTGACCTACGTCTCTACACTCCTGTTATCTCTACGTCCCACTCCCGCCTCCAAGACTTCGCACGTGCTGCTCCTGTCCTCTGGATTTCTCTACCCCGCTCCATAAGACTGTCTCCAACCTTGTATAGCTTCAGACGCTCCTTAAAAACTCACCTATTCAGAGAGGCTTACCATCTCTCCTCCATCCCTTATCCAAACCAAACTAATACATGAACTGCCTGACTCACTGCTGCAAATACAACCGATGTAACAAGCTACCCCAACCTTATGTCTCTGCACCCTTAACCTATAGACTCTGAACTCTCCGGAGCAGGGCCCTCTTCCTCCTGTGCTAGATTTGTTTAGTTTTGTTATGTTTTGTATTTTATCACAAATCTTTGTCATTGTAAACCCCTATCATTGTATCCAGCGCTACGGAATTTGGCGGCGTTTTACAAATAAATGATAATTATATATATATATATATATATATATATATATATATATATGTGTGTGTCTGTGTGCATGTGTGTGTGTCCGTACGTATGTGTGTGTGTATATGTATATGTATATATATATATATATATATATATATATATATATATATATATATATATGCAGCCAAAAGAAAATGCACTCTCAGGACTTTCATAAACAGGTTACTTTTATTTCTGTAACGTTTTCGGAGGTCTTGCCTCCTTCATCAGCAAGACCTCCGAAAACGTTACAGAAATAAAAGTAACCTGTTTATGAAAGTCCTGAGAGTGCATTTTCTTTTGGCTGCATATCTTCTACAAATTTGCACCCAGGCAGTTTTCCTTTGTGGGCGAGTTCTGGTGTTTTGGATACCTATATATATATATATATATATATATATATATATATATATATATATATATATATATATACATATATATATATATATTATTTTTTATTCTTGGATATGTATATACACAAAGAAAACAATCATAACATTTAAACAATGTATATATAAAAAAAACTTTATTTTTTTTATTTTCTACATCAGCCAATAAATATGTAAAGATGTTTCTTTAAATCTAATTGATTCAGGTCTAATTAGAGGCACTTGGCTTTAAATAGTAGTCTGGTTGGTGTCTGTGTGTATGCCGGTGAACAAGGGCTAGGCCAGAAAAATGTTTGGCACTCTTTTCCACAAGACCACAGATTTCTATTGATTTTATGGCTTTTTGGAATTTTTAAACTGTTCAAAATAAATATTACTGTTTACTATTTTGGGATCTCCTTCATTTTGAGAGGTGTGGAGAGTACTTGTGTATACAGTATATATATATATATATATATATATATATATATATATATATATATATATATATATATATATATATATATATATATATAAATCAATTCTGTTCTACAGATCCACCTAACAAACGACAGATACCTCGGTGCAGTTATGTCCTTAAATACTTCCACAAAAAAGTGCACTCACAGGAGTTTAGGATAATAAAAAGCAAAAGTTTTATTTATCGTTTTCGGGGAAATTACATCCCCTTAATCAGAATAATATAAGTAAACATAAACCCCTCTTATATAGTGCATACAATCAAAAAGTTAAAGCGTGTACATACCCCTTCCAAATTAGTGTGGCGCCAAACAAACTGTGTTGAAACACAAACATGCGTTCCACTGTTACGTGAAACCGGAAGCGTCTATGCGTCACTTCCGGTTGTGTTTATAGCTGTTGATCAATGATAAACTGTACCAATCATATATTCAAACAGCAACAATACATTAGTGTGTACTTATAACACCTATTGGTATTATTCCCAATGTGTTACTTATATATCTTGTGTTAAAAGCAACTTGGTCATTACGATCATGCAAGATCGGCCGTATACTGTTGCCATGGTTAGCAAAAATTGCGTAAATAAACAAAGCTCATATGCTATTGTTATTAAAGGGACATTAAACACTTTGAGATGGTAATATAAAATGATAAATAGTATATATAAATGAAACTCTGCAATATACTTTCATTATTTATTTTGTCCCCTTTTCCTGTAATTCCATTCTGAAATTGTGAGCTTTTTAGTTCCTGTTAGAAATGGAAGTGCAGAACACTGTTATATTCCTACACAGCCATTGGCTGCACACTCTAGTGACCTATTTATAACTGTCCGTAATTGGCCACAGCAGAGAAGGTAACCTAAGTTACAACATGGCAGCTCCTATTGTTTTATAGACACTAAATCTTTACACTTATTTTGTCAAACTTTAAACAACTAATGAAGCTTTAAAAAATACATCTACATGTTATTCCCATACTAATCTTTTCTTTAAATGCACCATCCTATCTAGCATTTATTTTGTGTTTAATGTCCCTTTAACTACCTATGTTTATTTACACATGTTTGTGTTTTCCCAATTAAGGTTTGTGTATCCTCCTCAGTGTGTATAAATATTTACAGTGAAGAATTTAATAATACAATCGTTAGGTGTGCATATGTCTCGTTGTCATAGCAACCCTCATAGACAAATACAAATTGTGATCTAAAGTGATTCCATTCATTACCACACAGCACTCATATACTTTGTGCCTTACATTATCTGGGGTGTTTTTTTAACTTATAAATCACCCACGTTTGAACAAAATAAATAAAACTAAACTTGTTGCCGTTAATACCTACTAAGAAGTATATATGCCTAACGTGCATGTAGATTTTCCCTTATCCGACTCGGATACAAAATTACTTATAATAAATAACCAAAAAGTTTATATACAAAAGTAGCAAAAAACTTTTGTATATAAACTTTTTGGTTATTTGGTTATGCACACCTAACGATTGTATTAGTAAAATCTTCCCTGTAAATATTTATACACACTTTGTATTAAAGGGACGTGGGTGAGCAGCCAGGGATAAAGCCGAAACGCGTAAGCCACACTGGTGTTGCGCCTCCTCTGTGTGGATGTTGCTGTTTCCATTGCTTTTAATTTTTGCAAATAAAGCTTGCATTTTTATATACACGGACTGTCCGATTATCCTATACCTGTTGCTGACAGGTAAAGGGACGTGAGTCAGCAGCCAGGGAGACAAATAAAGCAGAGAAGCATACCAGAGTATTCTAACAGATTGATTAAAGGGACATGGGTCAGCAGCCAGGGAGACAAAGAAAGCAGAGAAGCATACCAGAGTATTCTAACAGACAGATTAAAGGGACGTGGGTCAGCAGCCAGGGAGACAAATAAAGCAGAGAAGTATACCAGAATATTCTAACAGATTGATTAAAGGGACATGGGTCAGCAGCCAGGGAGACAAAGAAAGCAGAGAAGCATACCAGAGTATTCTAACAGACAGATTAAAGGGACGTGGGTCAGCAGCCAGGGAGACAAATAAAGCAGAGAAGCATACCAGAGTATTCTAACAGACAGATTAAAGGGACATGGGTCAGCAGCCAGGGAGACAAAGAAAGCAGAGAAGCATACCAGAGTATTCTAACAGATTGATTAAAGGGATGTGGGTCAGCAGCCAGGGAGACAAATAAAGCAGAGAAGCATACCTGTAGAGAGATGAGATTAAATAGGATTAGAACAGTGCTTCATGTTGTAGAATTCTGAATGAAAGCATTGTGGATATAACTCCAGTGAGTAACTCTGCCACTTTGAGCACAGAGCCAAGGTTTAGAGAGCCTGTGGTCTGCTTTATTTAGCAGTGAGCTCTAAGTTGTAATGATCTGATTCCAAGCAGCTGCTTATAAACAGTCTAGCTAGCTAGACAGGGGTTACACACACTTGCAAATTAGATTGGGGGGAATGGCAAGATGCACTGAAATTAATAGCCAAAATACAGACTACAGAATAAATACATACCAGAGTATTCTAACAGACAGATTAAAGGGACGTGGGTCAGCAGCCAGGGTGACAAATAAAGCAGGGAAGCATACCAGAGTATTCTAACAGACAGATTAAAGGGACGTGGGTCAGCAGCCAGGGAGACAAAGAAAGCAGAGAAGCATACCAGAGTATTCTAACAGACAGATTAAAGGGACATGGGTCAGCAGCCAGGGTGACAAATAAAGCAGGGAAGCATACCAGAGTATTCTAACAGATAGATTAAAGGGACATGGGTCAGCAGCCAGGGTGACAAATAAAGCAGGGAAGCATACCAGAGTATTCTAACAGATAGATTAAAGGGACGTGGGTCAGCAGCCAGGGCGACAAATAAAGCAGAGAAGCATACCAGAGTATTCTAACAGACAGATTAAAGGGACGTGGGTCAGCAGCCAGGGAGACAAAGAAAGCAGAGAAGCATACCAGAGTATTCTAACAGACAGATTAAAGGGACGTGGGTCAGCAGCCAGGGAGACAAAGAAAGCAGAGAAGCAGACCAGAGTATTCTAACAGACAGATTAAAGGGACGTGGGTCAGCAGCCAGGGAGACAAAGAAAGCAGAGAAGCAGACCAGAGTATTCTAACAGACAGATTAAAGGGACGTGGGTCAGCAGCCAGGGCGACAAATAAAGCAGAGAAGCATACCAGAGTATTCTAACAGACAGATTAAAGGGACGTGGGTCAGCAGCCAGGGAGACAAAGAAAGCAGAGAAGCAGACCAGAGTATTATTTAGGATTAATAATAAATAAAATGTGCAGATTTACAAGTGGGTAACTCTGAGCTGCCTAAAGAGAATGTTAAAATTAAACTTTCATAATTCAGATAGAGCAAATAATTAAAAAAAAAAAAAAATCTTTCCATTTTCCTTCAGTTATTAAAATGACATCTTTATTTTGGTCTCTTTTGTTGGACTGTTCTCAAAAATGTGTATTTGTCTAGCGCACTATATGGCAGCAGTGTGTGTAGCAATTCTATACAATCATCCAGTAGAGTGAGCTTTATAGTGCAGTAGTAGCAATAGTATAGTAGCAATTCTATACAATCATCCAGTAGAGTGAGCTTTATAGTGCAATAGTAGCAATAGTATAGTAGTATTGTAGCAATTCAATACAATCATACTGTAGAGTGAGCTTTATAGTGCAGTAGTAGCAATAGTATAGTAGTATAGTAGCAATTCTATACAATCATCCAGTAGAGTGAGCTTTATAGTGCAGTAGTAGCAATAGTATAGTAGAATAGTAGCAATTGTATACAATCATCCAGTAGAGTGAGCTTTATAGTGCAGTAGTAGCAATAGTATAGTAGTATAGTAGCAATTATATACAATCATCCAGTAAAGTGAGCTTTATAGTGCAGTAGTAGCAATAGTATAGTAGTATAGTAGCAATTCTATACAATCATCCAGTAGAGTGAGCTTTATAGTGCAGTAGTAGCAATAGTATAGTAGTATAGTAGCAATTCTATACAATCATCAAGTAGAGTGAGCTTTATAGTGCAGTAGTAGCAATAGTATAGTAGTATAGTAGCAATTCTATACAATCATCCAGTAGAGTGAGCTTTATAGTGCAGTAGTAGCAATAGTATAGTAGTATAGTAGCAATTCTATACAATCATCCAGTAGAGTGAGCTTTATAGTGCAGTAGTAGCAATAGTATAGTAGCAATTCTATACAATCATCCAGTAGAGTGAGCTTTATAGTGCAGAAGTAGCAATAGTATAGTAGTATAGTATCAATTCTATACAATCATCCAGTAGAGTGAGCTTTATAGTGCAGTAGTAGCAATAGTATAGTAGTATAGTAGCAATTCTATACAATCATCCAGTAAAGTGAGCTTTATAGTGCAGTAGTAGCAATAGTATAGTAGTATAGTAGCAATTCTATACAATCATCCAGTAGAGTGAGCTTTATAGTGCAGTAGTAGCAATAGTATAGTAGTATAGTAGCAATTCTATACAATCATCCAGTAGAGTGAGCTTTATAGTGCAGTAGTAGCAATAGTATAGTAGTATATTAGCAATTCTATACAATCATCCAGTAGAGTCAGCTTTATAGTGCAGTAGTAGCAATAGTATAGTAGTATAGTAGCAATTCTATACAATCATCCAGTAGAGTGAGCTTTATAGTGCAGTAGTAGCAATAGTATAGTAGTATAGTAGCAATTCTATACAATCATCCAGTAGAGTGAGCTTTATAGTGCAGTAGTAGCAATAGTATAGTAGTATAGTAGCAATTCTATACAATCATCCAGTAGAGTGAGCTTTATAGTGCAGTAGTAGCAATAGTATAGTAGTATAGTAGCAATTCTATACAATCATCCAGTAGAGTGAGCTTTATAGTGCAGTGGTAGCAATAGTATAGTAGTATAGTAGCAATTCTATACAATCATCCAGTAGAGTGAGCTTTATAGTGCAGTAGTAGCAATAGTATAGTAGTATAGTAGCAATTCTATACAATCATCCAGTAGAGTGAGCTTTATAGTGCAGTAGTAGCAATAGTATAGTAGTATAGTAGCAATTCTATACAATCATCCAGTAGAGTGAGCTTTATAGTGCAGTAGTAGCAATAGTATAGTAGCAATTCTATACAATCATCCAGTAGAGTGAGCTTTATAGTGCAGTAGTAGCAATAGTAGAGTAGTAGAGTAGCAATTCTATACAATCATCCAGTAGAGTGAGCTTTATAGTGCAGTAGTAGCAATAGTATAGTAGTATAGTAGCAATTCTATACAATCATCCAGTAGAGTGAGCTTTATAGTGCAGTAGTAGCAATAGTATAGTAGTATAGTAGCAATTCTATACAATCATCCAGTAAAGTGAGCTTTATAGTACAGTAGTAGCAATTTATGTTAAAGCTCTATGGTAAACTAAACTGTAAAGAGAGAATCATTTTAACCCCTTAACTGCAGAGCCATTTCCACCCATGTTATGAGCTGTTTTGGCATTTTTAGATGCTGTTCACATTTAAGCCCCACTGTGTTCCATTTTTTAGTGCAAAACCCACACACATAATATATTTTTATTTCAACACACCCAGCAGATTCAAACTATACCCTTATTTTGTGTATATATCATGACATGTAAGAACTCTATATCAAAATGTGTGAAAAAATGTATATGTTAATAAACATGGTTGTAAACAATTGTGTGTGTGTTTTTTTTTCTACACATTATAGCCAAAACAATAAGGAGTTATCCTCATATAAATTAGGGTCTTTGGATATATTTATATCACTTTGATGTGCATGCAGGAGCTCCAATATTGGTGACACACCCTAATGCAGCTGACACTAGACTAAGCTAAATGACAAAACAGGCGCCTGTTCACAGCTGAGGGCCGCACTGCTTGTGATGCCAGTGTGTGGAAATGTTTTCTACCTACTGCAGAGAGATTATAGTGCCCATCCTGTTAAATTCGGAACCCTGACTCTGCTACATGTCTCACAGTGAGTGTTTGTTATGAGCTAATTTATATGTGTAGGTGTTCAGCGTCTTCAGAAGTTCATATTCTTTATACAAATAGCATTTGCTTCTAATTAGCACTATGCAGAATCCAAGAGGTGGTTATAGTAAGGACATACCTCTACTATGGTATAATTATTTATTAATTTATTTATTCTGGAAAGGATATTAGTACTAAGGAAGTTGTTATGCATAATAAATGGTAGTGAATAACAAAAACTGTACATGGCATTTCTTTTTAACACTGTTTATGCACATATGTTATTCTGAGAAAATTGTTATAAGAATGTGCAGTGCCTAGGGCTGCACAAATTGTAAATATGCCACTTCATTGATTCATGTTTGATGCGCATATAAAAAGCACTTTATAGATAGTGTAAGGCACAACTGTCTATGCAGTGACATAAGGGAGACTTGTAGAGTATGTGAGAGCATTGAGGCAAATGTTGTGTTGGGATTGTACTCACCACAGAAAAGTGCAAGAAATATCTGTCTCTTGCTCATTGGCTTTCTGGACTGCAGTGATTTTTTGTGTTCTTCTCAGGCTCAGTCAGTGGGTGGCAGCACTGAGAGTAATGGCCGCTATATGGTTGCTTCATTTGCTATGACGTGGGCTTGGTTAGTCATGCTGGCGTTTAAAGGCCCAGAGCATTAAGATTTGATGCATATTGTAAGGCTCACACTGATGGGGACCCTTAAGGTTCAGAGTCTATTTACCCATAGGCATTTGCAGCAGCCGCAGCCCAGTAAAAGAGCAGTATCCATATGGCATGTGGACAAACTAATGTGAGGGGCATGTTACATCAGGTCAGAGCCTGGGGGCCCTCTCTGATGGTCTGCTGACCATCCAATCTCCTAAAGAGGCCTTCTGCTCTTTGTGGGCAAGGCTTAGCCAGGGGCTCCGAAAGATTGACATGGGGCCACTCACCTCTATAACGCCTAGATTTAGAGTTCTGCGGCCAAAGGGGTGCGTTAGCTACGCATGCTTTTTTTCCCCTGCACCTTTTAAATACCGCTGGTATTTAGAGTTCACAGAAGGGCTGCGTTAGGCTCCAGAAAGGGAGCGTATAGCATAATTTATCGCCACTGCAACTCTAAATACCAGCGGTGCTTACGAACGCGGCCAGCTTCAAAAACGTGCACGTGCACGATTCACACATAGGAAACAATGGGGCCGTTTGAGCTGAAAAAAACCCTAACACCTGCCAAAAAGCAGCGTTCAGCTCCTAACGCAGCCCCATTGTTTCCTATGGGGAAACACTTCCTATGTCTGCACCTAACACCCTAACATGTACCCCGAGTCTAAACACCCCTAACCTTACACTTATTAACCCCTAATCTGCCGCCCCCGCTATCGCTGACCCCTGCATATTATTATTAACCCCTAATCTGCCGCTCCGTACACCGCCGCAACCTACGTTATCCCTATGTACCCCTATATTATATTTATTAACCCCTAATCTGCCGCCCCCAACGTCGCCGCCACCTACCTACAATTATTAACCCCTAATCTGCCGACCGGACTTCACCGCTACTATAATAAAGTTATTAACCCCTAATCCGCCTCACTCCCGCCTCAAAAACCCTATAATAAATAGTATTAACCCCTAATCTGCCCTCCCTAACATCACCGACACCTAACTTCAAGTATTAACCCCTAATCTGCCGACCGGACCTCGCCGCTACTCTAATAAATGTATTAACTCCTAAAGCTAAGTCTAACCCTAACCCTAACACCCCCTAAGTTAAATATAATTTTTATCTAACGAAATAAATTATTTCTTATTAAATAAATTATTCCTATTTAAAGCTAAATACTTACCTGTAAAATAAACCCTAATATAGCTACAATATAAATAATAATTATTGTAGCTATTTTAGGATTAATATTTATTTTACAGGCAACTTTGTATTTATTTTAACCAGGTACAATAGCGATTAAATAGTTAATAACTATTTAATAGCTACCTAGTTAAAATAATTACAAAATTACCTGTAAAATAAATCCTAACCTAAGTTACAATTAAACCTAACACTACACTATCAATAAATAAATTTAATAAACTACCTACAATTATCTACAATTAAACCTAACACTACACTATCAATAAATTAATTACATACAATTCCTACAAATAAATACAATGAAATAAACTAACTAAAGTACAAAAAATAAAAAAAGAACTAAGTTACAAAAAATAAAAAAATAATTTACCAACATTATAAAAATATTACAACAATTTTAAGCTAATTACACCTACTCTAAGCCCCCTAATAAAATAACAAAGCCCCCCAAAATAAAAAAATGCCCTACCCTATTCTAAAATAAAAATTGAAAAGCTCTTTTACCTTACCAGCCCTTAAAAGGGCCTTTTGCGGGGCATGCCCCAAAGAATTCTGCTCTTTTGCCTGTAAAAAAAATAAAAAAACATACAATACCCCCCCCAACATTACAACCTACCACCCACATACCCCTAATCTAACCCAAACCCCCCTTAAATAAACCTAACACTAAGCCCCTGAAGATCTCCCTACCTTGTCTTCATCACGCCGGGTTTCACCGATCCATCTATGGGTCTGATGTCTATGTGCTTATATTACAGGGTTTAGTAAGCCACCAATTGATCTTTGGGTCTGATGTGTATGTGCTAATACAGGGTTCAGTAAGCCTACATTTGATCTATAGGTCTGATGCCTATGTGCTAAAACAGGGACCAGTAAGCCACCAATTGATCTATGTGTCTGATGTCTATGTGCTAATACAGGGTTCAGTAAGCCTACAATTGATCTATGGGTCTGATGTCTATGTGCTAATACAGGGTTTAGTAAACCAAATTGATCTATGTGTCTGATGTGTATGTGCTAATACAGGGTTCAGTAAGCCTACAATTGATCTATGGATATGATGTCTATGTGCTAAAACAGGGTTCAGTAAGCCACCAATTGATCTATGTGTCTGATGTATATGTGCTAACACAGGGTTCAGTAAGCCTACAATTGATTTATGGTTCTGATGTCTATGTGCTAATACAGGGTTCAGTAAGGCTACAATTGATCTATGTGGCTGATGTCTATGTGCTAATACAGGGTTCAGTAAGCCACCAATTGATCTATGTGTCTGATGTCTATGTGCTAATACAGGGTTAAGTATGCCTACAACTGCTCTATCGATCTGATGTCTATGTGCTAATACAGGGTTCAGTAAGCCACCAATTGATCTATGTGTCTGATGTCTATGTGCTAATGCAGGGTTCAGTAAGCCTACAATTGATCTATGGATCTGATGTATATGTGCTAATACAGGGTTTAGTAAGGCTACAATTGATCTATGTGTCTAATGTCTATGTGCTAATACAGGATTTAGTAAGCCTACAATTGATCTGTGTGTCTGATATCTATGTGCTAATACAGGGTTCAGTAAGCCTACAATTGATCTATGGATCTGATGTCTATGTGCTAATACAGGGTTCAGTAAGCCTACAATTGATCTATGTGTCTGATGTATATGTGCTAACACAGGGTTCAGTAAGCCTACAATTGATTTATGGTTCTGAGGACTATGTGCTAATACAGGGTTCAGTAAGGCTACAATTGATCTATGTGGCTGATGTCTATGTGCTAATACAGGGTTCAGTAAGCCTACAATTGATCTATGGGTCTGATGTCTATGTGCTAATACAGGGTTTAGTAAACCAAATTGATCTATGTGTCTGATGTGTATGTGCTAATACAGGGTTCAGTAAGCCTACAATTGATCTATGGATATGATGTCTGTGTGCTAAAACAGGGTTCAGTAAGCCACCAATTGATCTATCGGTCTGATGTCTATGTGCTTATATTACAGGGTTTAGGAAGCCACCAATTGATCTTTGGGTCTGATGTGTATGTGCTAATACAGGGTTCAGTAAGCCTACATTTGATCTATAGGTCTGATGCCATGTGCTAAAACAGGGTGCAGTAAGCCACCAATTGATCTATGTGTCTGATGTCTATGTGCTAATACAGGGTTCAGTAAGCCTACAATTGATCTATTGATCTAATTTATATGTGGTAATACAGGGTTCAGTAAGCCACCAATTGATCTATGGATTTGATGTCTATATGCAAATACAGGTTTCAGTAAGCCTACAACTGCTCTATGGGTCTGATGTCTATGTACTAATACAGGGTTCAGTTTGCTTACAACTGATCTATGGGTCTGATGTCTATGTGCTAATACAGGGTTCAGTAAGCCACCAATTGATCTATGGGTCTGATCTCTATGTGCTAATACACGGTTCAGTAAGCCTACAATTGATCTATGGGTCTGATGCCTATGTACTAATACAGGGTTCAGTAAACCACCAATTGATCTATGGGTCTGATGTCTATGTGCTAATACAGGGTTCAGTAAGCCACCAATTGATCTATGTGTCTGATGTCTATGTGCTAATACAGGGTTCAGTAAGACTACAACTGATCTATGTGTTTGATGTCTATGTGCTAATACAGGGTTCAGTCAGCCACCAATTGATCTATGGATCTGATGTCTATGTGCTAATACAGGGTTCAGTAAGCCACCAATTGATCTATGTGTCTGATGTCTATGTGCTAATGCAGGGTTCAGTAAGCCTACAATTGATCTATGGATCTGATGTATATGTGCTAATACAGGGTTTAGTAAGGCTACAATTGATCTATGTGTCTAATGTCTATGTGC
Organism: Bombina bombina; assembly: GCF_027579735.1. Taxonomy (NCBI): domain Eukaryota; kingdom Metazoa; phylum Chordata; class Amphibia; order Anura; family Bombinatoridae; genus Bombina; species Bombina bombina. The sequence continues at coordinate 160,555,824 of NC_069503.1, read as the reverse complement.
TAATACAGGATTTAGTAAGCCTACAATTGATCTGTGTGTCTGATGTCTATGTGCTAATACAGGGTTCAGTAAGCCTACAATTGATCTATGGGTCTGATGTCTATGTGCTAATACAGGGTTCAGTAAGCCACCAATTGATCTATGGGTCTGATGTCTATGTGCTTATATTACAGGGTTTAGTAAGCCACCAATTGATCTTTGGGTCTGATGTGTATGTGCTAATACAGGGTTCAGTAAGCCTACATTTGATCTATAGGTCTGATGCCTATGTGCTAAAACAGGGTCTAGTAAGCCACCAATTGATATATGTGTCTGATGTCTATGTGCTAATAAAGGGTTCAGTAAGCCTACAATTGATCTATTGATCTAATTTATATGTGCTAATACAGGGTTCAGTAAGCCACCAATTGATCTATGGATTCAATATCTATATGCAAATACAGGTTTCAGTAAGCCTATAACTGCTCTATGGGTCTGATGTCTATGTGCTAATACACGGTTCAGTAAGCCTAAAATTGATCTATGGGTCTGATGCCTATGTACTAATACAGGGTTCAGTAAGTTACCAATTGATCTATGGGTCTGTTGTCTATGTGCTAACACAGGGTTCAGTAAGCCACCAATTGATCTATGTGTCTGATGTCTATGTGATAATACAGGGTTAAGTAAGCCTACAATTGATCTATGGGTCTGATGTCTATGTGCTATTACTGGGTTCAGTAAGCCTACAACTGCTCTATATATCTGATGTCTATGTGCTAATACAGGGTTCAGTAAGCCTACAACTGATCTATGTGTCTGATGTCTATGTACTAATACAGGGTTCAGTAAGCCACCAATTGATCTATGGATCTGATGTCTATGTGCTAATACAGGGTTCAGTAAGCCACCAATTATTCTATGTGTCTGATGTCTATGTGCTAATGCAGGGTTCAGTAAGCCTACAATTGATCTATGGATCTGATGTATATGTGCTAATACATGGTTTAGTAAGGCTACAATTGATCTATGTGTCTGATGTCTATGTGCTAATACAGGGTTCAGTAAGCCTACAATTGATCTATGGGTATGATGTATATGTGCTAATACAGGGTTCAGTAAGCCACCAATTGATCTATGTGTCTGATGTCTATGTGCTAATGCAGGGTTCAGTAAGCCTACAATTGATCTATGGATCTGATGTCTATGTGCTAATACAGGATTTAGTAAGCCTACAACTGATTTATGGATTTGATATCTATATACAAATACAGGTTTCAGTAAGCCTACAACTGCTCTATGGGTCTGATGTCTATGTGCTAATACAGGGTTCAGTAAGCCACCAATTGATCTATGGGTCTGATGTCTATGTGCTAATACAGGGTTCAGTAAGCCTACAATTGATCTATGGGTCTGATGTCTATGTGCTAATACAGGGTTTAGTAAACCTACAATTGATCTATGTGTCTGATGTGTATGTGCTAATACAGGGTTCAGTAAGCCTACAACTGATCTATGGATATGATGTCTATGTGCTAATACAGGGTTCAGTAAGCCACCAACTGATCTATGGGTCTGATGTCTATGTGCTAATACAGGGTTTAGTAAACCTACAATTGATCTATGTGTCTGATGTGTATGTGCTAATACAGGGTTCAGTAAGCCTACAACTGATCTATGGATATGATGTCTATGTGCTAATACAGGGTTCAGTAAGCCTACAATTGATCTATGGGCCTGATGTCTATGTGCTAATACATGGTTCAGTAAGCATATGATTGATCTATGGATCTGATGTCTATGTGCTAATACAGGGTTCAGTAAGCCACCAATTGATCTATGGGTCTAATGTCTATGTGCTAATACAGGGGTCAGTAAGCCTACAATTGATCAATGGGCCTGATGTATATGTGCTAATACAGGGTTCAGTAAGCCTACAATTGATCTATGGGTCTGATGTCTACGTGCTAATACAGGGTTCAGTAAGCATACGATTGATCTATGGATCTGATGTCTATGTGCTAATACAGGGTTCAGTAAGCCTACAATTGATCTATGGGTCTGATGTCTATGTGCTAATACAGGGTTCAGTAAGCCTACAATTGATCTATTGATCTGATGTATATGTGCTAATACAGGGTTCAGTAAGCACCAATTGATCTATGGGTTTGATGTCTATATGCAAATACAGGGTTCAGTAAGCCTACAACTGCTCTATGGGTCTGATGTCTATGTACTAATACAAGGTTCAGTAAGCTTACAATTGATCTATGGGTCTGATATCTATGTGCTAATACAGGGTTCAGTAAGCCTAAAACTGATCTATGTGTCTGATGTCTATGTGCTAATAAAGGGTTCAGTAAGCCACCAATTGATCTATGGGTCTAATGTCTATATGCTAATACAGGGTTCAGTAAGCCTACAATTGATCTATGTGTCTAATGTCTATGTGCTAATACAGGATTTAGTAAGCCTACAATTGATCTGTGTGTCTGATGTCTATGTGCTAATACAGGGTTCAGTAAGCCTACAATTGATCTATGGGTCTGATGTCTATGTGCTAATACAGGGTTCAGTAAGCCACCAATTGATCTATGGGTCTGATGTCTATGTGCTTATATTACAGGGTTTAGTAAGCCACCAATTGATCTTTGGGTCTGATGTGTATGTGCTAATACAGGGTTCAGTAAGCCTACATTTGATCTATAGGTCTGATGCCTATGTGCTAAAACAGGGTCTAGTAAGCCACCAATTGATATATGTGTCTGATGTCTATGTGCTAATAAAGGGTTCAGTAAGCCTACAATTGATATATTGATCTAATTTATATGTGCTAATACAGGGTTCAGTAAGCCACCAATTGATCTATGGATTCGATATCTATATGCAAATACAGGTTTCAGTAAGCCTATAACTGCTCTATGGGTCTGATGTCTATGTGCTAATACACGGTTCAGTAAGCCTAAAATTGATCTATGGGTCTGATGCCTATGTACTAATACAGGGTTCAGTAAGTTACCAATTGATCTATGGGTCTGTTGTCTATGTGCTAACACAGGGTTCAGTAAGCCACCAATTGATCTATGTGTCTGATGTCTATGTGATAATACAGGGTTAAGTAAGCCTACAATTGATCTATGGGTCTGATGTCTATGTGCTATTACTGGGTTCAGTAAGCCTACAACTGCTCTATATATCTGATGTCTATGTGCTAATACAGGGTTCAGTAAGCCTACAACTGATCTATGTGTCTGATGTCTATGTACTAATACAGGGTTCAGTAAGCCACCAATTGATCTATGGATCTGATGTCTATGTGCTAATACAGGGTTCAGTAAGCCACCAATTATTCTATGTGTCTGATGTCTATGTGCTAATGCAGGGTTCAGTAAGCCTACAATTGATCTATGGATCTGATGTATATGTGCTAATACATGGTTTAGTAAGGCTACAATTGATCTATGTGTCTGATGTCTATGTGCTAATACAGGGTTCAGTAAGCCTACAATTGATCTATGGGTATGATGTATATGTGCTAATACAGGGTTCAGTAAGCCACCAATTGATCTATGTGTCTGATGTCTATGTGCTAATGCAGGGTTCAGTAAGCCTACAATTGATGATCTATGGATCTGATGTCTATGTGCTAATACAGGATTTAGTAAGCCTACAACTGAATTATGGATTTGATGTCTATATACAAATACAGGTTTCAGTAAGCCTACAACTGCTCTATGGGTCTGATGTCTATGTGCTAATACAGGGTTCAGTAAGCCACCAATTGATCTATGGGTCTGATGTCTATGTGCTAATACAGGGTTCAGTAAGCCTACAATTGATCTATGGGTCTGATGTCTATGTGCTAATACAGGGTTTAGTAAACCTACAATTGATCTATGTGTCTGATGTGTATGTGCTAATACAGGGTTCAGTAAGCCTACAACTGATCTATGGATATGATGTCTATGTGCTAATACAGGGTTCAGTAAGCCACCAACTGATCTATGGGTCTGATGTCTATGTGCTAATACAGGGTTTAGTAAACCTACAATTGATCTATGTGTCTGATGTGTATGTGCTAATACAGGGTTCAGTAAGCCTACAACTGATCTATGGATATGATGTCTATGTGCTAATACAGGGTTCAGTAAGCCTACAATTGATCTATGGGCCTGATGTCTATGTGCTAATACATGGTTCAGTAAGCATATGATTGATCTATGGATCTGATGTCTATGTGCTAATACAGGGTTCAGTAAGCCACCAATTGATCTATGGGTCTAATGTCTATGTGCTAATACAGGGGTCAGTAAGCCTACAATTGATCAATGGGCCTGATGTATATGTGCTAATACAGGGTTCAGTAAGCCTACAATTGATCTATGGGTCTGATGTCTACGTGCTAATACAGGGTTCAGTAAGCATACGATTGATCTATGGATCTGATGTCTATGTGCTAATACAGGGTTCAGTAAGCCTACAATTGATCTATGGGTCTGATGTCTATGTGCTAATACAGGGTTCAGTAAGCCTACAATTGATCTATTGATCTGATGTATATGTGCTAATACAGGGTTCAGTAAGCAGCAATTGATCTATGGGTTTGATGTCTATATGCAAATACAGGGTTCAGTAAGCCTACAACTGCTCTATGGGTCTGATATCTATGTGCTAATACAGGGTTCAGTAAGCCTAAAACTGATCTATGTGTCTGATGTCTATGTGCTAATAAAGGGTTCAGTAAGCCACCAATTGATCTATGGGTCTAATGTCTATATGCTAATACAGGGTTCAGTAAGCCTACAATTGATCTATGGGTCTGATGTGTATGTGCTAATACAGGGTTCAGTAAGCCTACAATTGATCTATGGGTCTGATGCCTATGTGCTAATACAGGGTTCAGTAAGCCACCAATTGATCTATGGGTCTGATGTCTATGTGCTAATACAGGGTTCAGTAAGCCACTAATTGATCTATGAGTCTGATGTCTATGTGCTAAAACAGGGTTCAGTAAGCCTACAATTCATTTATGGGTCTGATGTCTATGTGCTAATACTGGGTTCAGTAAGCCTACAACTGCTCTATAGATCTGGTGTCTATGTGCTAATACAGGGTTCAGTAAGCCTACAATTGATCTATGTGTCTGATGACTATGTGCTAATACAGGGTTCAGTAAGCCACCAATTGATCTATGGATCTGATGTCTATGTGCTAATACAGGGTTCAGTAAGCCACTAATTGATCTATGTGTCTGATGTCTATGTGCTAATACAGGGTTCAGTAAGCCTACAATTGATCTATGGATCTGATGTCTATGTGCTAATACAGGGTTTAGTAAACCTACAACTGATCTATGTGTCTGATGTGTATGTGCTAATACAGGGTTCAGTAAGCCACCAATTGATCTATGGGTCTGATGTCTATGTGCTAATACAGGGTTCAGTAAGTCACCAATTGATCTATGGGTCTGATGTCTATGTGCTAATACAGGGTTTAGTAAGGCTACAATTGATCTATGGGTCTGATGTCTATGTGCTAATACAGGGTTTAGTAAGGCTACAATTGATCTATGGGTCTGATGTCTATGTGCTAATACAGGGTTCAGTAAGCCTACAATTGTTTTATGGGTCTGATGTCTATGTGCTAATACAGGGTTCAGTAAGCCACCAATTGATCTATGGGTCTGATGTCTATGTGCTAATACAGGGTTCAGTAAGCCTACAATTGATCTATGGGTCTGATGTCTATGTGCTAATACAGGGTTTAGTAAACCTACAATTGATCTATGTGTCTGATGTGTATGTGCTAATACAGGGTTCAGTAAGCCTACAACTGATCTATGGATATGATGTCTATGTGCTAATACAGGGTTCAGTAAGCCTACAATTGATTTATGGGCCTGATGTCTATGTGCTAATACAAGGTTCAGTAAGCCTACAATTGATCTATGGGCCTGATGTATATGTGCTAATACAGGGTTCAGTAAGCATATGATTGATCTATGGATCTGATGTCTATGTGCTATTACAGGGTTCAGTAAGCCACCAATTGATCTATGGGTCTAATGTCTATGTGCTAATACAGGGGTCAGTAAGCCTACAATTGATCAATGGGCCTGATGTATATGTGCTAATACAGGGTTCAGTAAGCCTACAATTGATCTATGGGTCTGATGTCTATTTGCTAATACAGGGTTCAGTAAGCATATGATTGATCTATGGATCTGATGTCTATGTGCTAATACAGGGTTCAGAAAGCCTACAATTGATCTATATGGGTCTGATGTCTATGTGCTAATACAGGGTTCAGTAAGCCTACAATTGATCTATAGGCCTGATGTCTATGTGCTAATACAGGGTTCAGTAAGCATATGATTGATCTATGGATCTGATGTCTATGTGCTAATACAGGGTTCAGTAAGCCAGCAATTGATCTATGGGTCTGATGTCTATGTGCTAATACAGGGTTCAATAAGCCTACAATTGATCTATGGGCCTTATGTCTATGTGCTAATACAGGGTTCAGTAAGCCTACAATTGATCTATGGGCCTTATGTCTATGTGCTAATACAGTGTTCAGTAAGCATATGATTGATCTATGGGTCTGATTTTTATGTGCTAATACAGGGTTCAGTAAGCCTACAATTGATCTATGGGCCTGATGTCTATGTGCTAATACAGGGTTCAGTAAGCCTACAATTGATCTATGGGCCTGATGTCTATGTGCTAATACAAGGTTCAGTAAGCCTACAATTGATCTATGGGCCTGATGTACATGTGCTAATACAGGGTTCAGTAAGCCTACAATTGATCTATGGGTCTGATGTCTATTTGCTAATACAGCGTTCAGTAAGCATATGATTGATCTATGGATCTGATGTCTATGTGCTAATACAGGGTTCAGTAAGCCTACAATTGATCTATAGGCCTGATGTCTATGTGCTAATACAGGGTTCAGTAAGCATATGATTGATCTATGGATCTGATGCCTATGTGCTAATACAGGGTTCATTAAGCCAGCAATTGATCTATGGGTCTGATGTCTATGTGCTAATACAGGGTTCAATAAGCCTACAATTGATCTATGGGCCTTATGTCTATGTTCTAATACAGGGTTCAGTAAGCATATGATTGATCTATGGGTCTGATGTTTATGTGCTAATACAGGGTTCAGTAAGCCTACAATTGATCTATGGGCCTGATGTCTATGTGCTAATACAGGGATCAGTAAGCATATGATTGATCTATGGGTCTGATGTCTATGTGGTAATACAGGGTTCAGTAAGCCTACAATTGATCTATGGGCCTGATGTCTATGTGCTAATACAAGGTTCAGTAAGCCTACAATTGATCTATGGGCCTGATGTATATGTGCTAATACAGGTTTCAGTAAGCCACCAATTGATCTATGGGGCTGATGTCTATATGGTAATACAGGGTTCAGTAAGCCTACAATTGATCTATGGATCTTATGTGTATGTGCTAATACAGGGTTCAGTAAGCCTACAACTGATCTATGGGTCTAATGTCTATGTGCTAATACCATATTTCAGTAAGCCACCAATTGATCTATGGGTCTGATGTCTATGTGCTAATACACAGTTCAGTAAGCCTACAATTGATCTATGGGTCTGATGCCTATGTGCTAATACAGGGTTCAGTAAGCCACCAATTGATCTATGGGTCTGATGTCTATGTGCTAATACAGGGTTCAGTAAGCCACCAATTGATCTATGTGTCTGATGTCTATGTGCTAATACAGGGTTCAGTAAGCCTACAATTCATTTATGGGTCTGATGTCTATGTGCTAATACAGGGTTCAGTAAGCCTACAACTGATCTATGTGTCTGATGTCTATGTGCTAATACAGGGTTCAGTAAGCCACCAATTGATCTGTGTGTCTGATGTCTATGTGCTAATATAGGGTTCAGTAAGCCTACAATTGATCTATGGATCTGATGTATATGTGCTAATACAGGGTTCAGTAAGCCTACAATTGATCTATGTGTCTGATGTCTATGTGCTAATACAGGGTTCAGTAAGTCACCAATTGATCTATGGGTCTGATTTCTATGTGCTAATACAGGGTTTAGTAAGGCTACAATTGATCTATGGGTCTGATGTCTATGTGCTAATACAGGGTTCAGTAAGCCTACAATTGATTTATGGGTCTGATGTCTATGTGCTAATACAGGGTTCAGTAAGCCACCAATTGATCTATGGGTCTGATGTCTATGTGCTAATACAGGGTTCAGTAAGCCTATAATTGATCTATGGGCCTGATGTCTATTTGCTAATACAGGGTTCAGTAAGCATATGATTGATCTATGGATCTGATGTCTATGTGCTAATACAGGGTTCAGTAAGCCAGCAATTGATCTATGGGTCTGATGTCTATGTGCTAATACAGGGTTCAGTAAGCCTACAATTGATCTATGGGTCTGATGTCTATGTGCTAATACAGGGTTTAGTAAACCTACAATTGATCTATATGGGTCTGATGTCTATGTGCTAATACAGGGTTCAGTAAGCCTAAAATTGATCGATAGGCCTGATGTCTATGTGCTAATACAGGGATTAGTAAGCATATGATTGATCTATGGATCTGATGTCTATGTGCTAATACAGGGTTCAGTAAGCCTACAATTGATCTATGGGCCTTATGTCTATGTGCTAATACAGGGTTCAGTAAGCCTACAATTGATCTATGGGCCTGATGTCTATGTGCTAATACAGGGTTCAGTAAGCATATGATTGATCTATGGGTCTGATGTCTATGTGGTAATACAGGGTTCAGTAAGCCTACAATTGATCTATGGGCCTGATGTCTATGTGCTAATACAGGGTTCAGAAAGCCTACAATTGATCTATGGGCCTGATGTCTATGTGCTAATACAGGGTTCAGTAAGCATATGATTGATCTATGGATCTGATGTCTATGTGCTAATACAGGGTTCAGTAAGCCACCAATTGATCTATGGGTCTAATGTCTATGTGCTAATACAGGGGTCAGTAAGCCTACAATTGATCAATGGGCCTGATGTATATGTGCTAATACAGGGTTCAGTAAGCCTACAATTGATCTATGGGTCTGATGTCTATTTGCTAATACAGGGTTCAGTAAGCATATGATTGATCTATGGATCTGATGTCTATGTGCTAATACAGGGTTCAGTAAGCCTACAATTGATCTATAGGCCTGATGTCTATGTGCTAATACAGGGTTCAGTAAGCATATGATTGATCTATGGATCTGATTTCTATGTGCTAATACAGGGTTCAGTAAGCCAGCAATTGATCTATGGGTCTGATGTCTATGTGCTAATACAGGGTTCAGTAAGCATATGATTGATCTATGGGTCTGATGTCTATGTGCTAATACAGGGTTCAGTAAGCCTACAATTGATCTATGGGCCTGTTGTCTATGTGCTAATACAGGGTTCAGTAAGCATATGATTGATCTATGGGTCGGATGTCTATGTGGTAATACAGGGTTCAGTAAGCCTACAATTGATCTATGGGCCTGATGTATATGTGCTAAAACAGGTTTCAGTAAGCCACCAATTGATCTATGGGCCTGATGTCTATTTGCTAATACAGGGTTCAGTAAGCATATGATTGATCTATGGATCTGATGTCTATGTGCTAATACAGGGTTCAGTAAGCCAGCAATTGATCTATGGGTCTGATGTCTATGTGCTAATACAGGGTTCAGTAAGCCTACAATTGATCTATGGGTCTGATGTCTATGTGCTAATACAGGGTTTAGTAAACCTACAATTGATCTATATGGGTCTGATGTCTATGTGCTAATACAGGGTTCAGTAAGCCTAAAATTGATCTATAGGCCTGATGTCTATGTGCTAATACAGGGATTAGTAAGCATATGATTGATCTATGGATCTGATGTCTATGTGCTAATACAGGGTTCAGTAAGCCAGCAATTGATCTATGGGTCTGATGTCTATGTGCTAATACAGGGTTCAGTAAGCCTACAATTGATCTATGGGCCTGATGTCTATGTGCTAATACAGGGTTCAGTAAGCATATGATTGATCTATGGGTCTGATGTCTATGTGGTAATACAGGGTTCAGTAAGCCTACAATTGATCTATGGGCCTGATGTCTATGTGCTAATACAAGGTTCAGTAAGCCTACAATTGATCTATGGGCCTGATGTCTATGTGCTAATACAGGGTTCAGAAAGCCTACAATTGATCTATGGGCCTGATGTCTATGTGCTAATACAGGGTTCAGTAAGCATATGATTGATCTATGGATCTGATGTCTATGTGCTAATACATTGTTCAGTAAGCCACCAATTGATCTATGGGTCTAATGTCTATGTGCTAATACAGGGGTCAGTAAGCCTACAATTGATCAATGGGCCTGATGTATATGTGCTAATACAGGGTTCAGTAAGCCTACAATTGATCTATGGGTCTGATGTCTATTTGCTAATACAGGGTTCAGTAAGCATATGATTGATCTATGGATCTGATTTCTATGTGCTAATACAGGGTTCAGTAAGCCAGCAATTGATCTATGGGTCTGATGTCTATGTGCTAATACAGGGTTCGGTAAGCCTACAATTGATCTATGGGCCTGTTGTCTATGTGATAATACAGGGTTCAGTAAGCATATGATTGATCTATGGATCTGATTTCTATGTGCTAATACAGGGTTCAGTAAGCCTACAATTGATCTATGGGCCTGTTGTCTATGTGCTAATACAGGGTTCAGTAAGCATATGATTGATCTATGGGTCGGATGTCTATGTGGTAATACAGGGTTCAGTAAGCCTACAATTGATCTATGGGCCTGATGTATATGTGCTAAAACAGGTTTCAGTAAGCCACCAATTGATCTATGGGTCTGATGTCTATGTGCTAATACAGGGTTCAGTAAGCATATGATTGATCTATGGATCTGATGTCCATGTGCTAATACAGGGTTCAATAAGCCTACAATTGATCTATGGGCCTGATGTCTATGTGCTAATACAGGGTTAAGTAAGCCTACAATTGATCTATGGGTTTGATGGCTATGTGCTAATACAGGGTTCAGTAAGCCTACAATTGATCTATGGGTTTGATGTCTATGTGCTAATACAGGGTTCAGTAAGCATATGCTTGATCTATGGATCTGATGTGCCCTTATAGTTGTTATTTGGTATCTGATATCTCCATTTTACATATATATTTTTTAAAAAACTTAATAGTTTCAATAAATTATGCTTAATTTAATCAGTTTTGTTTCAATTGCTTTTATAAATAAATATAATTCTCTGTATGATTAAATATTCAGTAAATGTTCACCTAAAAAAGGAAAAGCTGCCTGAAAAATGTTTTGCATTTGGAGTGAGTGCACTGACAAGGTCACTGTAGACGGGAGGACCTTGGATACGATTTATGGTTTGGGAGTTGCTTTAGGTTGGGGGTTGCACTGGGGGATCATGTGGGTAGAGTTCCATTTGTATGTGAGCTTTGTATTGGGGTACACACAAAAGAGTTATACCACAGTGGAACCCTAAAGATAATTCAGGCTATTTGAAAGTACTGCTCTCCCTAATAGCCGTAAAAAGGTATGCAGAAAGGGTAAAGAAAAGTTACAGCAAGAAAAAATCAACCAGAGGGAAGATAGAGTATAAACACAATCGCCTAGATTACGAGTCTTGCATTAAGGTTAAAAAGCAGCGTTGAGAGGTCCCAACGCTGCTTTTTAACGCCCGCTGGTATTACGAGTCTGGCAGGTAAAGGTGTACCGCTCACATTTTTTCTGCGACTCGAGCATACCGCAAATCCCCTTACGTCAATTGCGTATTCTATCTTTTCAATGGGATTTTCCTAATGCCGGTATTACGAGTCTTGGAAAAAGTGAGCGGTACACCCTCTCCTGCCAAGACTCCTACCGCATTTAAAAGTCAGTAGTTAAGAGTTTTATGGGCTAACGCCGTAACATAAAACTCTTAACTAAAGTGCTAAAAAGTACACTAACACCCATAAACTACCCATTAACCCCTAAACCGAGCCCCCACCCACATCACAAACACTTAAATACATTTTTTAACCCCTAATCTGCTGACCGGACATCGCCGCCACTGTAATAAATATATTAACCCCTAAACCGCAGCACTCCCGCCTCGGAAACACTAGTTAAATTTTATTAACCCCTAATCTGCCGTCCCTAACATCGCCGACACCTACCTACATTTATTAACCCCTAATCTGCCGCCCCCAACGTCGCCGCTACTATATTAAATGTATTAACCCCTAAACTTAAGTCTAACCCTAACACCCCCCTAACTTAAATATAATTTAAAATAATCTAAATAAAATTACTACAATTAACTAAATTATTCCTATTTAAAACTAAATACTTACCTATAAAATAAACCGTAAGATAGCTACAATATAACTAATAGTTACATTGTATCTAGCTTAGGGTTTATTTTTATTTTACAGGCAACTTTGTATTTATTTTAACTAGGTAGAATAGTTATTAAATAGTTATTAACTATTTAATAGCTACCTAGTTAAAATAAATACAAATTTACCTGTAAAATAAAACCTAACCGAAGTTACAATTACACCTAACACTACACTATAATTAAATTAAAGGGCCACTAAACCCAAAATCTTTCTTTCATGATTCAGATAGAACATACAAATTTAAACAACATTACAATTTACTTCTATTATTTATTTTGCTTCATTTTTGAGATATCCTTATTTGAAGAAAAAGCAATGCACATGGGTGAGCCAATCTCATGAGACTTCTATGTGCAGCAACCAATCAGCAGCTACTGAGCATATCTAGATATGCTTTTCAGCAAAGAATATCAAGAGAATAAAACAAATTAGATAATAGAAGTAAATTAGAAAGATGTTTAAAAATGCATTCTCTTTCTAAATCATGAAAGAAAAAATGTGGGTATCATGGCCCTTTAATTCCCTAAACTAACTACAATTAAATACAATTTAAATAAATTATCAAATAATGAAAAAACAAACAAACACTAAATTACAGAAAATAATAAAATAATTAAAAAAATGTAAAACTAATTACACCTAATCTAATCCCCCTAATAAAATAAAAAAGCCCCCCAAAATAATAAAAAGCCCTACCCTATACTAAATTACAAATAGCCCTTAAAAGGGCTTTTTGCGGGGCATTGCCCCAAAGTAATCAGCTCTTTTACCTGTAAAAAAACATACAATACCCCCCCAACATTAAAACCCACCACCCACACACCCAACCCTACTCTAAAACCCACCCAATACCCTCTTAATAAAACCTAACACTAACCCCTTGAAGATCACCCTACCTTGAGACGTCTTCACCCAACCGGGCAGAAGTGGTCCTCCAGATGGGCAGAAGTCTTCATCCTATCCGGGCAGAAGAGGACCTCCAGATGGGCAGAAGTCTTCATCCAGGCGGCATCTTCTATCTTCATCCATCCGGAGCAGAGCAGGCCCATCTTCAAGACATCCGACGCGGAGCATCCTCTTCATCCGACATCCGACGACTAGATGACGGTACCTTTAAGTGACGTCATCCAAGATGGCATCCCTTCAATTCCGATTGGCTGATAGAATTCTATCAGCCAATCGGAATTAAGGTAGAAAAAATCCTATTGGCTGATCCAATCCGCCAATAGGATTGAGCTCGCATTCTATTGGTTGTTCCAATCAGCCAATAGAATGCAAGCTCAATCCAATTGCCTGATTGGATCAGCCTATAGGATTGAACTTCAATCCTATTGGCTGATTGGATCAGCCAATAGGATTTTTTCTACCTTAATTCCGATTGGCTGATAGAATTCTATCAGCCAATCGGAATTGAAGGGATGCCATCTTGGATGCCATCACTTAAAGGTACCGTCATTTAGTCGTCGGATGAAGAGGATGCTCCGCGTCGGATGTCTTGAAGATGAACCCGCTCCGCTCCGGATGGATGAAGATAGAAGATGCCGCCTGGATGAAGAATTCTGCCCATCTGGGGTCCTCTTCTGCCCGGATAGGATGAAGACTTCTGCCCGTCTGGAGGACCACTTCTGCCCGGTTGGGTGAAGACGTCTCAAGGTAGGGTGATCATCAAGAGGTTAGTGTTAGGTTTTATTAAGGGGGTATTGGGTGGGTTTTAATGTTGGGGGGGTATTGTATTTTTTTTTTACAGGTAAAAGAGCTGATTACTTTTAAGGGCTATTTGTAATTTAGTGTAGGGTAGGGCTTTTTATTATTTTGGGGGGCTTTTTATTTTATTAGGGGGATAAGATTAGGTGTAATTAGTTTAAAAAATTGTAATTATTTTATTATTTTCTGTAATTTAGTGTTTGCTTTTTTTTCATAATTTAGATATTTGTATTTAATTGTATTTAATTGTAGTTAGTTTAGGGAATTCATTTAATTATAGTGTAGTTTTAGGTGTAATTGTAACTTGGGTTAGGGTTTATTTTACAGGTAAATTTGTCTTTATTTTAGCTAGGTAGTTATTAAATAGTTGATAACTATTTAATAACTATTGTACCTAGTTAAAATAAATACAAAGTTGCCTGTAAAATAAGCTAGATACAATGTAACTATTAGTTATATTGTAGCTAGCTTAGGGTTTATTTTACAGGTAAGTAGTTTTAAATAGGAATAATTTAATTAATTGCAGTAATTTTATTTAGATTATTTTAAATTATATTTAAGTTAGGGGGTGTTAGGGTTAGGCTTAGACTTAAGTTTAGGGGTTAATATATTTATCAGTGGCGGCGGCAGATTAGGGGTTAATAAGTGTAGTTAGGTGGCGGCGACATTGGGGGCGGCAGATTAGGGGTTAATAAATATAATGTAGGTGTTGGCGATGTTGGGGGCAGCAGACTAGGGGTTCATAGGTATAATGTGGGTGGCTGCGGTGTCTGGAGCGGCAGATTAGGGGTTAATAATATAACGTAGGTGTCGGCGATGTCAGGGGCGGCAGATTAGGGGTTAATAAGTGTAAGATTAGGGGTGTTTAGACTCGGGGTTCATGTTGGGGTGTTAGGTGTAGACAAAAAATGTATTTGCCCATAGGAATCAATGGGGCTGCGTTAGGAGTTGAACGCTGCTTTTTTGCAGGTGTTAGGTTTTTTTTCAGCCGATTCTGCCCCATTGATTCCTATGGGAAAATCGTGCATGAGCACGTTTAGCCAGCTCACCGCTACCGTAAGCAGTGCTGGTATTGCGGTGAGATGTGGAGCTAAATTTTGCTCTCTGCTCACTTTTTTGCGGCTAACGCCGGGTTTAAAAAGACCTGTAATACCAGCGTTGTTTGTAGGTGAGCGGTGAGCATAAACTGAGCGTTAGCACCGCAAGCCTTACCGACAAAAACTCGTAATCTAGCCGAATGTGTCTTAACGTAATAAAATACCATATATAATTTAAAAAATTAAATTGTACAAATAGTACTCTTATCTAAGTTTAAAACAAACTAATGTGATAAAAACATAATTTATGCTTACCTGATAAATTCCTTTCTCCTGTAGTGTAGTCAGTCCACGGGTCATCCATTACTTATGGAATATTTCTCTTCCTAACAGGAAACTGCAAGAGAATTACCCAGCAGAGCTTGCTATATAGCTCCTCCCCTCACCTATCATACTCAGTCATTCGACCAAAGCAGACGAGAAAGGAGGAACCATAGGGTACAGTGGTGACTGGAGTTTAATTAAAATTTAGACCTGCCGTAAAAACAGGGCGGGCCGTGGACTGACTACACTACAGGAGAAAGGAATTTATCAGGTAAGCATAAATTATGTTTTCTCCTGTTAAGTGTAGTCAGTCCACGGGTCATCCATTACTTATGGAATACCAATACCAAAGCTAAAGTACACGGATGAAGGGAGGGACAAGGCAGGAACATTAAACAGAAGGAACCACTGCCTGAAGTACCTTTCTCCCAAAAATAGCCTCCGACGAAGCAAAAGTGTCAAATTTGTAAAATTTTGAAAAAGTGTGAAGCGAAGACCAAGTCGCAGCCTTGCAAATCTGTTCAACAGAGGCCTTATTTTTAAAGGCCCAGGTGGAAGCCACAGCTCTAGTAGAATGAGCTGTAATCCTTTCAGGAGGCTGCTGTCCAGCAGTCTCATAGGCTAAGCGTATTATACTACGAAGCCAAAAAGAGAGAGAGGTAGCCGAAGCCTTTTGACCTCTCCTCTGTCCAGAGTAAACGACAAACAGGGAAGAAGTTTGACGAAAATCCTTAGTTGCCTGCAAATAGAATTTCAGGGCACGGACTACGTCCAGATTATGCAAAAGTCTTTCCTTCTTTGAAGAAGGGTTAGGACACAGAGATGAAACAACAATCTCTTGATTGATATTCCCGTTAGTAACTACCTTAGGTAAGAACCCAGGTTTAGTACGCAGGACTACCTTGTCTGAATGAAAAAATCAGATAAGGAGAATCACAATGTAAGGCAGATAACTCAGACTCTTCGAGCCGAGGAAATAGCCATCAAAAACAGAACTTTCCAAGATAACAGCTTGATATCAATGGAATGAAGGGGTTCAAATGGAACGCCTTGAAGAACATTAAGAACTAAGTTTAAGCTCCACGGCGGAGCAACAGACTTAAACACAGGCTTAATCCTAGTTAAAGCCTGACAGAAAGCCTGAACGTCTGGAACTTCAGCCAGACGTTTGTGTAGAAGAATAGACAGAGCAGAAATCTGTCCCTTTAACGAACTAGTAGATAAGCCCTTTTCTAAACCCTCTTGTAGAAAGGACAATATCCTAGGAATCCTAACCTTACTCCATGAGTAACTCTTGGATTCGCACCAATGTAAATATTTACACCATATCTTATGGTAAATTTTTCTGGTAACAGGCTTCCTAGCCTGTATTAAGGTATCAATAACCGACTCCGAGAAATCACGCTTTGATAGAATCAAGCGTTCAATCTCCATGCAGTCAGCCTCAGAAAAATTAGATTTGGATGTTTGAAAGGACCCTGAATTAGAAGGTCCTGTCTCAGAGGCAGAGACCACGGTGGACAGGACGACATGTCCACTAGGTCTGCATACCAGGTCCTGCGTGGCCACGCAGGCGCTATCAGAATCACCGAAGCTCTCTCCTGTTTGATCTTGGCAATCAAACGAGGAAGCATTGGGAATGGTGGAAACACATAAGCCATGTTGAAGACCCAAGGGGCTGTCAGAGCATCTATCAGCACCGCTCCCGGGTCCCTGGACCTGGATCCGTAACAAGGAAGCTTGGCGTTCTGACGAGACGCCATGAGATCGAGATCTGGTTTGCCCCAACGACGAATCAGTTGAGCAAAGACCTCCGGATGAAGCTCCCACTCTCCCGGATGAAAAGTCTGGCGACTTAGAAAATCCGCCTCCCAGTTCTCCACGCCTGGGATGTAGATCGCTGACAGGTGGCAAGAGTGAGACTCTGCCCAGCGAATTATCTTTGAGACTTCCAACATCGCTAGGGAACTTCTGGTTCCCCCTTGATGGTTGATGTAAGCCACAGTCGTGATGTTGTCCGACTGAAATCTGATGAACCTCAGAGTTGCTAACTGAGGCCAAGCTAGGAGAGCATTGAATATTGCTCTTAACTCCAGAATATTTATTGGGAGGAGTTTCTCCTCCTGAGTCCATAATCCCTGAGCTTTCAGGGAATTCCAGACTGCTCCCCAGCCTAGAAGGCTGGCGTCTGTTGTTACAATCGTCCAATCTGGCCTGCGAAAGGTCATCCCCTTGGACAGATGTGGCCGAGAAAGCCACCATAGAAGAGAATCTCTGGTCTCTTGATCCAGATTTAGTAGGGGGGACAAATCTGAGTAATCCCCGTTCCACTGACTTAGCATGCACAATTGCAGCGGTCTGAGATGCAGGCGCGCAAATGGTACTATGTCCATTGCCGCTACCATTAAGCCGATTACTTCCATGCACTGAGCTACTGACGGGTGTGGAATGGAGTGAAGGGCACGGCAAGCATTTAGAAGTTTTAATAACCTGGCCTCTGTCAGGTAAATTTTCATCTCTACAGAATCTATAAGAGTCCCTAGAAAGGGAACTCTCGTAAGTGGTAATAGAGAACTCTTTTCCACGTTCACCTTCCACCCATGCGACCTCAGAAATGCCAGAACTATCTCTGTATGAGACTTGGCAGTTTGAAAACTTGACGCTTGTATCAGAATGTCGTCTAGGTACGGAGTCACCGCTATGCCTCGCGGTCTTAGTACCGCCAGAAGTGATCCTAGAATTTTTGTAAAGATTCTTGGAGCCGTAGCTAATCCGAAGGGAAGAGCTACAAACTGGTAATGCCTGTCTAGGAAGGCAAATCTCAGATACCGGTAATGGTCCTTGTGAATCGGTATGTGAAGGTAGGCATCCTTTAAGTCCACCGTGGTCATGTACTGACCCTCTTGGATCATGGGAAGGATGGTTCGAATAGTTTCCATTTTGAATGATGGAACTCTTAGAAATTTGTTTAGGATTTTTAAGTCCAAGATTGGTCTGAAGGTTCCCTCTTTTTTGGGAACCACAAATAGATTTGAATAGAATCCCTGCCCGTGTTCCGTCCGCGGAACTGGGTGGATTACCCCCATTAGTAAGAGGTCTTGTACACAGCGTAGAAACGCCTCTTTCTTTGTTTGGTTTGCTGATAACCTTGAAAGATGAAATCTCCCCCGTGGAGGAGAAGTTTTGAAGTCCAGGAGATATCCCTGAGATATGATCTCCAACGCCCAGGGATCCTGGACATCTCTTGCCCAAGCCTGGGCGAAGAGAGAAAGTCTGCCCCCCACTAGATCCGTTTCCGGATAGGGGGCCCTCTCTTCATGCTGTCTTGGGGGCAGCAGCAGGTTTCTTGGCCTGCTTGCCCCTGTTCCAGGACTGGTTAACTTTCCAGCCCTGCCTGTAACGAGCAACAGCTCCTTCCTGTTTTGGAGCGGAGGAAGTTGATGCTGCTCCTGCCTTGAAGTTACGAAAGGCATGAAAATTAGACTGTTTGGCCTTTGATTTGGCCCTGTCCTGAGGTAGAGCATGGCCCTTACCTCCCGTAATGTCAGCAATAATTTCTTTCAAGCCGGGCCCGAATAAGGTCTGCCCTTTGAAAGGAATATTAAGCAATTTAGATTTAGAAGTCACGTCAGCTGACCAGGATTTAAGCCATAGCACTCTGCGCGCTTGGATGGCGAATCCGGAGTTCTTAGCCGTAAGTTTGGTTAAATGCACAACGGCATCAGAAACAAATGCGTTAGCTAGCTTAAGTGTTTTAAGCTTGTCCATTATTTCATCCAATGGAGCTGAGCGAATGGCCTCTTCCAGAGACTCAAACCAGAATGCTGCCGCAGCAGTGACAGGCGCAATGCATGCAAGGGGCTGTAAAATAAAACCTTGTTGAACAAACATCTTCTTAAGGTAACCCTCTAATTTTTTATCCATTGGATCTGAAAAGGCACAACTATCCTCCACCGGGATAGTGGTGCGCTTAGCTAAAGTAGAAACTGCTCCCTCCACCTTAGGGACCGTCTGCCATAAGTCTCGTGTGGTGGCGTCAATAGGAAACATTTTCCTAAATATGGGAGGAGGGGTAAAAGGCACACCAGGTCTATCCCACTCCTTGCTAATAATCTCTGTAAGCCTTTTTGGTATAGGAAATACGTCAGTATACACCGGTACCGCATAGTATTTATCCAACCTACATAATTTCTCTGGAATTGCAACCGTGTTACAATCATTCAGAGCCGCTAATACCTCCCCTAGCAATGTGCGGAGGTTCTCTAGCTTAAATTTAAAATTGGAAATCTCTGAATCCAGTCTCCCTGGATCAGATCCGTCACCCACAGAATGAAGCTCTCCGTCCTCACGTTCTGCAAACTGTGACGCAGTATCTGACATGGCTCTCATCTCATCCGCGCGCTCTATCCTTAACCCAGAGCTATCGCGCTTGCCTCTTAAATCTGGCAACTTAGATAATACTTCTGTCATAACAGTAGCCATGTCTTGCAAAGTGATTTGTAAGGGCCTCCCTGATGTACTTGGCGCCACAAAATCACGCACCTCCTGAGCGGGAGGCGCAGGTACTGACACGTGAGGAGAGTTAGTCGGCATAACTTCCCCCTCGTCGTCTGGTGATAATTTCTTTACATGTAAAGATTGACTTTTATTTAAAGTAGCATCAATGCAATTGGTACACAAATTTCTATTGGGCTCCACATTGGCCTTTAAACATAGTGAACAAAGAAATTCATCTGAGTCAGACATGTTTAAACAAACTAGCAATGAGACTAGCAAACTTGGAAATACTTTTCAAAATTAATTTACAAGCAATATAAAAAACGTTACTGTGCCTTTAAGAAGCACAGAAAAACTGACACAGTTGAAATAACAATGATCAAAAATAGTTATAGCAACCAAATTTTCACAGTAAATGTATTAAGTTAGCAAAGGATTGCACCCACCAGCAAATGGATGATTAACCCCTTAATACCCAAAAACGGATAACAATTATATAATTAACGTTTTTCTCACAGTCAAATACACTGTCACAGGACTACTGTGACTGATTACCTCCCTCAAAATGGATTTTGAAGACCCCTGAGCTCTCTAGAGACGATCTGGATCATGGAGGATGAAGTAGACAGATTGTGACTGAATTTTTACTGCGCAAAAAAGCGCTAAAATAGGCCCCTCCCACTCATTACAACAGTGGGGAAGCTCAGAAACTGTTTCTATGCAGAAAACAAAAATGGCCATGTGGTAAAAATCATGCCCTAATAAGTTTTTTTTTTTTTTTTTATTTAATAATTTTTATTGAGATTAATCATATAAATAACAACAGTCAAAAGTTCAGTGGTGACTACATTAGGTACATCTTGAATTGGTTTAGTTATTATATTCAGACCTGAAAGGAAATAAGAGAAAAAAAAAAAAAACCATAATACAGGGTTGTCAACATACAGAGTACCAATCCATTCTGCACGTTACTGTCAGACTAGTGAAATGGAACCTCATTTTACTATTAAATATAATGGAAACGCACCTCTAATGTTTCAACAGGCCTCTCATGGACCCATTTAAATTAAATGATTTATGGAGGTGCTTAACTGTAAAACACGGTCACTTTTGGACCAAACATGGAAACAAAGGGAAAAAAAAAAAAACAGAACAAGAAACAAAGCAAGAGAGAGCATTATAAAACTTGAATCGCCCTAGAGACTATTATTAAATCAGGTTAACCTGAATTCCTTGAAACGGAGCCTGCACAGAGGTAGCTTGTTACCGCTATCACTACAACTGATCCAGCCAGCGCCCATCTCACGGTTCTGACAGCTGATTGAACAGCTGAGAAGGAAGGAGCCGGTGACGTCAGACGCCAAGTTACCGCGAGTGGAGCGGGACCCAGGAGGAGAGCGGAATACGAGCCGGAGGCAGCAAGAAAGGGGTTCTGTTTCACACATACCCACTACCCCGGAGGAAAAGCCAGCTCTCTGAGGACGGGCCAGACTCTGCGAGCAGCGGAAAGAGGCACAAATCAAGCCAATGTCTACAGCCAGGGGTGAGTCAGTTTATTGAGACATCTCCATCTTGGTGGTTCACAAGTTTGGGATTACTCACCGTAACAACTAAATTGACTGGGCGATTAAGTAGGTGCTCACACATTCATTGACTATTATTAAATCCCCTACAATTGAGCACATATGATCTCTTGGTTCTAGGTAATAGGGCATAATAGGGAGGGGAGTGAACAGGTTTGGGTTTAATACTACTACGGCATCTATCTGCAAATAACAGCAATAGTCATTATCTGTGACTGGCAATAAACCTAATATAGCAATAAATATATTCTAGTCTATATGTGGGGTGGGGGTGAAGATAATATTGTTGAGCTTACTGTCCGGCTTTTAGGTATATCAAATAATGGCCATGGAATCATGACAAAGCCTCAAGGATGGAACAGTTACACATGTTGATGGAAAACATAGAGAGTTCACTGCTACACAGTGTAGAAGTACCGCAACAGTCTGCAGTCATCCCCACTGTCCATATCATGTCACTATTCTTATACCATTAAGAGTCCAGTGACCAGAGTGCTGCAGGACCTAAGCCGTATAGGCGGAAGACAGCTGTAGACTGTGGCTTAGGTGCGCCGCGGCTCGGACCAGACCTAGCCACCGGGGTCAAAAAGCCTGTCTGAGATGTCTTCTGCCATGCCTCTAGCAAAAGCCCCCCCGCTCAACTCCTGTTCTATCAAAGCAGTAAGGCTGTATGGGAGCGTGGCAACGAACTGTCCCTTGGGATCCTGCCTCATCTGCATGTTCAACTGTACGGGAGGGACCCCCTGGCAGCCCCACACCGATAACTCTGCTGCAAATCGGCCTTTGGGATACCGCTGGGTGAGGATATGAGGTAACTCCTTCGGGAGGGGAGTTTCTCCCTTCTGGTAAGCCCCTATATGTAGTTGCAGCTTGTCTGAGGGAAAAAATGTAGCCAGGATTGATTGCGGGATCCGAGAACTGTGAGCCTCAGCAACGGGTACAGGAACGATCATTTCATCTAGGTACTGCTGAGAAGTATAGTTGCGCTGCTTAGATCTACCTCCCCACTCTCTGTAAGGGTGACTAGCGTCGCATTGTGATCCCTTTGCCAGGTCAGTCCCTCGGTAGCTGGATTCCCCAGGTTGGGGATCTAGATTCATATCCACTGAATTGCTGCAGATTCTCCCGCCCACACCTGTGGCAAAAGCCTCCGGGATGGATCCGGACCCCAGCAGGCCCACCGCAGAGGCGTCAGCCCCAGAAATGTGTGCCAGATCGATCCGGCGTTCAGGCTCTGTCGGCATGTATGGTAAGTGCGGCTCCTGATCTGCTATTAACGGTCGGACCTCAGCATTATATACCGTAACTGATTGCGACTCATAGGCACATTGAGTTGTACTACATATTTCCTCCTCTATGCGAGTTAGATGAGTTGCTAGTAGCTCTTCAAACAGTTGTAAGATATGCATCTCCATGCTTTGCAAATTCTTCCTATTTCTATAGGAAACCATGACCCCGGCAATGGGGGGGGGTTAATGTGCGGCAGCCCCAGACCTGCGTCCCACGAAGCTTAGCGTGTGTGAGTATCTCACAAAATAATCCTAATGGCTTGCAAAATGGCTTCTAGGCCTGTGGGGAGGTTCGACACGCAGCTGTCTCAAAGAACATAGGTCAAAACATAGTCAAATTATCCGCTCTTCTATGCAATCCAGACTCAAGCAATATAGAAGTCCAAAGTGTCAAATTAGTGTGATGTTTAGCAAATTTGCTGTGAGTAATCTATAAAAAGTCCTCTTGATCTCAGAGAGCTTCACTAAGACACATCTTGCCGCTTTGAGAGTAGGCTCCGCCCCCATGCCCTAATAAGTTTTATCACCAAGTACCTCACAAAAACGATTAACAAGCCAGTAAAACGTTTTAAACATACATTTAAAAGTTATGTATTATTATTTACAAGCCTGCTACCAGTCGCTTTTACTGCAGTTAAGGCTCATACATTATTTCAGTTGTTACGGTACCAACAGTGTACCAAGGTTAATACCAGATGACAACGTCCTGCATAGACAATCAGCACTTCACAACCTTGATCAGTTTCCCTGCAAACATGAGACCAAGCTCCACATTTCAGGTTTAAAACAGAATAACATTTATTAACCCCTTAAGGACCAGCGACGTACCCTGTATGTCGCTGGCCTTTTTTTGGGACTTGATTGTTTTATAGCGCGGTCTTGCCACCAGCATTGAGACTGCTCTATTCCACAAAGCCTGCTGGAGGGAGT
Source organism: Bombina bombina (assembly GCF_027579735.1). Classification (NCBI taxonomy): domain Eukaryota; kingdom Metazoa; phylum Chordata; class Amphibia; order Anura; family Bombinatoridae; genus Bombina; species Bombina bombina. Next base: position 160,532,051 of record NC_069503.1, on the reverse strand, counting down.
GCATTAATAGCGTGTTCTTGCTAGACTTGTGCTATTATGTCCTGAAAAAACCCTTAACGACCAGTGACATACAGGGTACATTGTGGTCATTAAGGGGTTAAAGGCTAGATGCCTAGTATTTATACAGGTTTGACCCCCCCAGAAGGGGGTTGAAAAGAATCTTATACATTAGATGGCGGGAACACGCCTTTTGACATGATACAATAGAATTATTTACTTAAACACTTTAAACACAAGACACTCTTGGCTCTTCTTATCACTTAGGCGTTTTCTCTCTAAGGGTGATCAAACAATGGCAGGCTTATCGCTAACTAGATTATAGCTGGAGCCAGCAACTTGTATTAGAAAACAGAGTTAACACTTTCAGTCCTGACCAAAGGGTCTGTCACATAGCTCCCCCCTTGTGGAACACTCCGGCAGACCCGGCTTGACCCTTTGGCGGGTCAACTTGGGGATGACCGGACTAGGAGGTGGTAGGCATGTCAGTTTGCCGGGACAATCCATCTGCATTTCCGTTTAGCTTACCAGGCCGGTAGCTGATGGTGAAGTTATAGGGCTGGAGGGCTAAACTCCACCTCAGCAATCTACCATTGTCTCCTGAGACCCGGTTAAGCCAGACTAAGGGGTTGTGGTCCGTTATGAGGGAAAATTCCTGTCCGTATAGATAAGGGTTCAACTTCTTCAGCGCCCAGACTAGGGCTAAACATTCCTTCTCTACTGCCGCATAACTTACTTCCCGGGGTAACAACTTTCGGCTTAGGTATGCGACAGGATGCAGGGACTGGGGCAGCCAAGAAAGGGGCATTCACAAGGGCCTGCTTCAGTGCCTGAAACGCGACTTCACAAGCTGGAGACCACAGGACCTGTTTGGGGAGGTTCTTTTTAGTCAGGTCAGTCAGGGGCTTGGCGATAGTACTGTAGTTCGGGACAAAACGTCGGTAATACCCGGCCATCCCCAGGAAGGCTAGGACTTGGGTCTTGGTGATAGGTGTGGGCCAGTTAGCCACAGCCTCTACCTTGGCTGGCTCCGGTCTCTGGCTCCCACACCCCACTCGGTGCCCCAAGTACTGTACTTCAGCCATACCTAGATGGCACTTGTCCGGTTTCAAGGTCAGGCCAGCGGCCCGAATCTTGTCCAGAACCATCCCTACATGGGTAAGGTGTTCTTCCCAGGACTCACTGTAAACCGCAATGTCGTCCAGGTATGCACAAGCAAATTCCTGGAAGCCATCAAGGAGTCTATCCACCATACGCTGGAAGGTAGCCGGGGCATTCTTCATCCCAAAGGGCATGACCTTAAACTGGTACAGGCCGAATGGGGTGACGAAGGCCGACTTGGGGATAGCATCCTCAGCCAGGGGAATCTGCCAGTAGCCTTTACACAGGTCTATGGTTGTCAGATAGCGTCCCCTAGCAATACGGTCTAGTAGTTCGTCTACCCGGGGCATCGGGTAGGCGTCAGTGGTGGTCCTCTCGTTGAGCCGCCTGTAGTCCACACAGAACCGGGTGGTTCCATCTTTCTTAGGTACCAGGACTACAGGTGAAGCCCAAGGACTATCGGAGGGCTCGATCACTCCCAGCCGAGCCATCTCCTGTATCTCCTTCCGCATTCCTTCTCGGACTGCTTCGGGTATACGGTAGGGAGGTTGTCGCAGGGGATTCTGTCCAGGAGTCTCTACCTTATGTACAGCTAGGGTAGTGTAGCCGGGCTCTTGGGAGAACGTCGCCTGCTTCTCCCACAGGAGCTGTCTTGCCTGTACCCTCTCGGTGGGGTTTAACCGGTCCCCTAGCTGCACAAGACTAGTGAGGTCAGTCTGGGGGTCCTTCTCTAATAAGTCGGGTAGGGGTAAATTCTCTGGGTCGTCTGCAGCAGGGGCACATACTGCAGCTACATCCTCTGGCCTCTCCTGATACTCCTTCAGCATGTTCACATGAAAGGATCGCTGGATCCTCTCATCTGCACAGCTGGCTATAACATAGGTAGTATCACACACCTGAGATAACACTTTATACGGGCCCTGCCAAGATGCTTGCATCTTGTTGGCCTTCACAGGCTTGAGCACCAAAACCTTCTGTCCAACCTGGAAGACCCGCTGCCGGGCACCCTGATCGTACCACCCCTTCTGTCTTCCCTGGGCCACCTGGAGATTCTCTCTTGCCATCTGAGACAGTTTCTCCATGCGGTCCCGGAGTTCCAGAACATATGGCACGATGGGGGTTCCCTCCTGCTCTCTCTCTCCCTCCCAGTGTCCTCTAATGAGATCCAGGGGGCCTCGGACCCTTCTCCCATAGAGTAACTCAAAGGGAGAGAACCCAGTAGATTCCTGGGGCACCTCTCTGTACGCAAATAGCAGATGAGGCAGGAATCGTTCCCAGTCTCGGCACGTATCCGTGAAGGTCCTCAGCATCTGCTTGAGGGTGCCATTAAAGCGCTCGCAGAGACCGTTAGTCTGGGGGTGATAAGGCGAACTGAGCAACGGTTTAATGCCGCACACCTTCCACAGCTGCTGGGTGAGCACCGCGGTAAACTGGGTCCCCTGATCAGAGAGAATCTCCTTAGGGAACCCGACCCTAGTAAAAACCTTAACTAGGGCATCAGCGACTTTCTCTGCCTCTATATTCGACAGTGCTACTGCCTCTGGGTAACGAGTGGCATAGTCCACCACAGTGAGAATATACTTCTTACCTGATGGACTAGCCCTGGCCAGTGGACCCACAATGTCAACGGCTATGCGGGAAAAGGGTTCCCCAATGACAGGCATAGACATAAGCCTAGCTTTGGTGTGGTCCCCCCGCTTACCCACCCGTTGACAGGTGTCACACGTACTACAATATACCCGCACATCTCGGTTAAAATTGGGCCAGAAGAAATTCTGGGTGATCCTATGAGCGGTGCGGCGGGACCCTAGATGTCCAGCTAATGGTACATCGTGCCCAATCCGCAGAATCTCTTGCCGGTATTTCGCAGGCACCACCAGCTGCCGATTCTGTGGAGGGGCAGTACTTTTCTGGGTAGGTTTGGGGATTCTATATAGCCTATCCCCCACCCACTCATAACGTTCCCCGTCTACCCCCTCTTCCCCAGCATCGGCCCTAGCCCTGTATTTCTGAAGGGTCGGATCCTCCCGGGTTTCCCTCCCGTACGTTTCTGGGGTATCCCAACTTAAGGGGGTCTGGTCAAGGGTATAAGTCGGGGAAGAGAGTCTTACCTGGGTCTCAGCAGCAGGTGGGTCGGTCTCGGTGGCACGGGCCTGGGCAGTCACCGGGTTAACATCAACGGGACCCATGGGAGCGTAGGCCGAAACAAGGGGGGCCAAGTCATTTCCAAGGAGAACATCAGCTGGTAAATCCTTCATGACCCCCACATTCACATGTCTAGCGCCCACTCCCCAATCCAAATGTTCCCGGGCAACAGGTAGGCGGAACACAGTGCCCCCTGCCACCCTCACAGCCACAGTGTATCCAGTGTGCTGGTTCTCGGACACCAAGTTCTTTTGGAGCAAGGTCATGGTAGCACCAGTATCCCGTAGACCACTGACCTCCTTCCCATTTACTTTAACCAGTTGCCGGTGCTGTTGCCGGTTATCCCGATGGACAGCTTGTACGGGGTCTGCTTCATGTAGGATGCCCCAACACTCTTGATCCTCTACGCAGTGGGCAGCAGGCTGAGGGTTACGTGGGATCCCGCCGGCGGGTCTCCTCCAGGACTGTGCTTGGTTTGCCGTGTTGAGGGGACACTCCGACCTTTTGTGTCCTATTTGCTTACATCCAAAGCACCGGATAGGCTGGGAGTAATCCCGTGAGGTGAACCGGGCTGACTGAGGGTAGTTCGTGACCGGAGGCTGTGTGGCATAGCGGTGCGCCGGGGGTTGGTAATTGGCAGCTGCTGGGGTGGCCGGGGGTCCGTACTCCACTTTAGCAGGGGGCTTAGTGGGAGCAGTGTCCAGTTTGCGGGCATCCGTATACTCATCTGCCAAGCGAGCAGCTTCATGCAGGGTGGAGGGTTTACGGTCCCGAACCCACTCTCTAACTCCTGCTGATAAGCAATGTTCCAACAGGAATAGCTGCAGCACCTCTTCCCCAGACACGGCTTGGCACCCCGCCATCCAGTGCGATGCGGTGCACCTTACATGCCCACTCAACGTAGGAATCACCAGCCAATTTAACAGTGTCTCTGAACCGTCTCCGGTATGCCTCCGGTGTAACCGCATACCTGGAGAGCAGAGCCTCTTTCACAGTATTATAATCCCCAACTTCCTCATCTGGAATGGCCCGAAAAGCCTCACTGGCCCGGCCGGATAATTTTCCGGACAATATCGTGACCCAGTCCTCGGCGGGTACCTGGTGTAGTGCACATTGCCTCTCAAAATCCGCAAGGTACCCATCAATCTCTCCTTCTGTTTCCAGGAAGTTTTTAAAAGCTGCAAAATTTACTTTTCTCTTTTCCACTGGGTTTGCTGCAGCGCCGCTTTGGCGAAGTAGGTTGGCCTCCACAGCTGCTATGACCCGGTCGATAATTTCCGCAGATGGGTTGGGGCCATAATGTGCCAGTCTTATTTTAACCGCCCGATCAAAGCTTGCTTCTGCGGGGGTTCTGTCTGCTATGCTGGGCCCATTGGTTCCTTCTGTCCCTGGTACTCTTTCCATCTTAGTCAGTATTGTAATAATCCCCCTCTTCCTGAGGTTACTGGCTTGTGTAGTTGCTCTTCTGGGCGATAAGGTTCATTCCGTCGCTTGCCACCAATTGTTACGGTACCAACAGTGTGCCAAGGTTAATACCAGATGACAACGTCCTGCATAGACAATCAGCACTTCACAACCTTGATCAGTTTCCCTGCAAACATGAGACCAAGCTCCACATTTCAGGTTTAAAACAGAATAACATTTATTAAAGGCTAGATGCCTAGTATTTATACAGGTTTGACCCCCCAGAAGGGGGTTGAAAAGAATCTTATACATTAGATGGCAGGAACACGCCTTTTGACATGATACAATAGAATTATTTACTTAAACACTTTAAACATAAGACACTCTTGGCTCTTCTTATCACTTAGGCGTTTTCTCTCTAAGGGTGATCAAACAATGGCAGGCTTATCGCTAACTAGATTATAGCTGGAGCCAGCAACTTGTATTAGAAAACAGAGTTAACACTTTCAGTCCTGACCAAAGGGTCTGTCACATCAGTATTTACAGTATTTTCAGAGTCAATTCCATTCCTTAGAAAATACATTCAGTGCACACACATCAGCCTGATACCAGTCGCTATCGCTGCATTTAAGGCTGAACTTACTTTACAATGGTATCAGCAGTATTTTCTCAGTCAATTCCATTCCTCAGAAAATAAATTACTGCCATACCTCATTTGCAGGGGGGCCCTGCATGCTATTCCCCTTCTCTGAAGTTACCTCACTTTCCCTCAGATGAGAAACAGCCAGTGGATCTTAGTTACGTCTGCTAAGACCATAGAAAAAAACCCAGGCAGATTCTTCTTCTAATGCTGCCTGAGAATAAATAGCACACTCCGGTGCCATTTAAAAATAACAAACTTTTGATTGTAGAAATAAACTAAGTTAAAAAAAAACACCACAGATCTCTCACAGCTTCCTTTTTAGTTAGGCTGCAAGAGAATGACTGAGTATGATAGGTGAGGGGAGGAGCTATATAGCAAGCTCTGCTGGGTAATTCTCTTGCAGTTTCCTGTTAGGAAGAGAAATATTCCATAAGTAATGGATGACCCGTGGACTGACTACACTTAACAGGAGAAAAGAGTCTTTATCTATTAGACAATATAAAAAAACAGTATAACACTGTGTATGGGCGATATATGTGGTCTTAAAAGTCACTATAGTTTGATATCAAATCCTACTGTTGCAGTTCAAACTTGTATGACAATATGTTCAAAGTCGACCAACCTCTCCTCTCCACAGACCTGACAGCTCTGTTCAATAACCTGCTTATCAGGCCTCCCACTCTTAGCGGATGAAGAAAAAGAGTAATCTCCATGTGTTGGTGAAAAGTCATTTTATACAAGTCCTCACCTTGATTTTTCGTGTGGAGTAACTGTTCTTTTAGATGCTGCCGCGTCACGTGTTAATCTTCGGCCAATGGCTTAGCAGTGATTACCTGTTTTTGCTTCTTCCGCGTCACGTGTGACGATCCAGCCAATAGCTGCCTTCCAAAGTCGGCTTGTGTAAGTGAGCCCACGTAAGGTACTAAAGTTCTTTTTACTCTGTGCAGAGATACGGCTCTAATTGCTCGTGAGCCACTTAGACAGACACAGTCATTCAATTTGTATTGGGGTGCTACAAGGTGTAAGGAGGTGCGTTATGTATGGTGGGGGCAGCACCCAAATGGTATAAGTCAAATTCTGGGTTTAGCATCCAACAATGACCATAAGTTAGCAGCATTCAAATTTAGTCACCAGGTACTTTATACAGACAACAGAGAGTGGATTGGGGAAAGGTTTATGCAGTGAGGGAGATGGATTATGCACTAGGATTTACTGTTTCTATTGTAATGTTGTTCATAGTGAGCACTGAAAGTCATACAATAGTAAATCCTGTAATGTATAAATAAGGTTTCCTGATTAAATATATTTTACAAATAAAGACTATTCAGTGAATTAAATGCTGTTGTGTAAAAATAAAGTATTGTCTGTAAAAAAAATCAAAAAAATCACAAACAGAAAAATAATTCCAGTGTTTATTATCTGTTTTTTTTTATTATGTGTTAAAGATAGTTCAATAAAATGTCATGCATTATCTAAGAAAAATAGTTTATATGAACATATATTATATTTTATCAAAGTTTATAATAAAACATTAGAGAACTATTGTACAGCTGTTTTTTCCACTAATATTTTTATATATTCTGGAAAACTATTTGTATTTTTTTTAAAAACAAACAAACCCCCCCTGATCTAACTAAAATATGAAAATAACTGCCCCACCTGTTGATAAAAAGATGCTATTTATGGCAATCTACTTGCAACACTTAAAAGAGACTTAAGTCAAGATTAAACATTTATGATTGAGACAGAGGGGCATATTTATCAAGCTCCGAATGGAGCTTGATGCCCCGTGTTTCTGGCGAGCCTGCAGGCTCGCCAGAAACAGCAGTTATGAAGCAGCGGTCACAAAGACCGCTGCTCCATAACCTGTCCGCCTGCTCTGAGCAGGCAGACAGACATCGCCGGAAATCAATCTGATCGAGTATGATCGGGTTGATTGACACCCCCTGCTGGTGGCTGATTGGCCGCGAGTCTGCAGGGGGCAGCACTGCACCAGCAGCTCTTGTGAGCTGCTGGTGCAATGCTGAATACGCCGAGCGTATTGCTCCCTGTATTCAGCGAGGTCTGTCGGACCTGATCCGCACTGTCGGATCAGGTCCGACAGACCTTGATAATTTGGGGCCAGAGCGTACAATTGTAAACAACTTTCCATGGAAGGTGCAGGAGCTTCAATGCACAACTAAGACCTAGCTGAGCACATCGGGTGAGCCAATAACAAGAGATATATGTGCACCCACAAAAGCTAGCTCCTGAGCCTACCTAGATATGCTTTTCAACAGATTCCAAGGGAACAGATGTGATCATAGAAGTAAACTAGAAAGTGGTTTAAAATTCATGCTCTATTTGAATCATAAAAGTGTAATTTTGACTTCACTGTCTCTTTAATCATCTTATTGATGAAAAATAACTTGTGTTTTTCAAAAATTATATTTACCTTACATGAATTAAGCAAAATAATTTCTGTTACTCTGAAGTATTTACTGTTAAAAAAAACTTTTTATTTCCTTTTTTGCTGTTTTACACACTGATGGTTATTTTCAAGAGAATAACTGTAAATTACTGCTACCGAAAATAAGATATTTTATAAATTCGCCAAATATGTACACTAAATGTCTTCTCCATGTATCACTTATTTTTATAGATAAATGTCCTGTTAGAAAAAAAACCAGAGGATTATTTTATATACATATTAAGTGTTTTTTATAAACAATAAGAGAAACAAAAGATGAGTTGTTTAAGCTAATAACGTAGCCGGTACTTAAATTGGACGTCATAGGTTGGCTGCATGGAACCAAAGCCCCAACGGTTTGCATCAATGCCTGGAATCTCTTCTTTTGGATTCACCAGCTCAAACTCAAAATATGTCAACACCAGGAATACAAACTGTTTCAGTTCATTTACAGCAAAAAATCGACCTGGGCAAATTGTGGTCCCAGCTCCCCAAGGCATAGTAAAATATTTCAACTTCTTTCCACCCTTTGAGAATTCTGTTTTTTTTGTGCCGTCTGGATTGAGGAATCGGTCGTACTTGAACTGTTCAGGATCTGGGTGAACTTCAGGATCCATTTGAACAGCTATATACGGGAAAAGGGCAACTCTGTCTCCTTTTCTAATGGCATATTCTTTCCCATTTGCCATCTTGATATTCATGTTCTCTTTTACTGCTCTAATAAGAACAGGTGCAGCTGTCAGCCGAAGGGTCTCTTCCACCGCACTGTCTAGAACAGGAGTCTTGAGGAGCATATCTCTTGTGAGGTTAAGGAGAGGACCACCTGGCTTTACTTCTTGCCCTGTTTCCCGAATAACTTTTTCTACCTCTTCACGCACTGCTTGCATGGCTTCTGGGTGCTTCATTAAATATAGGAGAAGCCAGAAGCAAGCAGGTCCGGTGTTACCTTGAGAAGCCCACAGGAGCAAAAACATGAACCTGTCTTGCATATATTCTGGCATCCCATTTTCTGCTCTGTGCTGATACTGGTCAGAGATCCAGCCACTGATATTCTCTTTCTGCATGGTTTTGTTTACAGACAGCATGTTCCAGAACAGCCTCTTTAAGCGCTCTGCTTCTAATTTATCTTTTGGTGGAAGAACAGCATACGCTAACCGTGGGAACAATCGGTCGTACTTTCTGAACTCATTAAATAATTCTTCTGAGTGTTCTCGATCATAGGTTCTAGCGTTTTCTTTGCTGCCTTTACTTTTAGACGGCTCATTACCAAATAAAGCAAGGTAACCAGCTCTGAACACAATATTATAACTGTAGTTAAAGAGTCCATCCTGATGCCATTTCCTCTCTCCATTTCCACTGCCAATATCATGAAGCATTAGGTTTTGCAGGTTCTCCATCATAGCCTGGGTCATGAGCACCAGTCCATCACCCATGAGATGTTTTGTGCTTGATTTCTCTAGTAGTTTGTGATCATTGGTACCAGAATGGTAACCGAAGACCCTAGCAACCAACTCCTTAGCAAACTGTTCAAAATCCAACTTAGATCTGGCTTCCTTCACAATAGGCCCAAAAGAGAGAGGATCCATCACAAATGTGAAGAAGTAACCTGCAATCTGAACAGTGAAAACGTCTCCATGTTTTTTCTGCATCTTTTGCAAAAATGTTGCTGTGTTGTTTCTGAAGTCGAGTGCATACCCCAACCATGGGATGGTACCTTTGTCCAGGGGAGGTTCATTTGGAGCTCTCTTCCGAAACATTCCTAAGAGGTACAGACCACCAAGTACTGAAGCCAACAGAGCCAACAAAATTGACAGCAACAGAGCCATTTTGGATGCTGAAAACAAAAAATAATAATATTAAAATCTTCATTCACTTCAATGAGAACCCTATATTGTGAGAACTATTACAATTCCCAAGACTTTTTCATGGTAAATTTACAAATATTAATTTATTCGATCCTGCACTACTGTGTATTTAACAGGGGTGAAATGCACAGTAGAAATACCGCTTGGGACCCACGAGGACTGCAGAGCCCGAGCAGAACCCGCCGCTGATCCAATGAGCAGCACTAGTTGCACAACTCAGATTGGATCAGCGTCAGTTTCCACTCATTTTACAGAGGTATTTTGGATTGCACTCAAGCGGAACAGTAAAATATTTAACCACCTACTTGCAATACCAGATTAAGCATTGTTCTTTGCAGGAGGTTGAGCAAAAGACAAGGAAAATACGGAATACTAATATAAGAATTACATGTTCTAACAAATCTGACCATTACATTTTTGGATTATAATTTCTATTTAACCAATAACAATTTAACTGATATCTCATGCAACGTAGAATGGGTAAGATTGTATGTATCACTATTAACCTATGCACAGCCCTGTATATTTGCTTGCTGGAGGTCAGTACTGCTGTATACCTGCTGGCTGATGGGTAGTACTGCTGTATATGTGTTGACTGGAAGGCAGTACTGCTGTATATTTGTTGTCTGGAGGGCAGTACTGCTGTATATCTGTTGGTTGGAGGGCAGTACTGCTGTATATTTGCTAGCTGGAGGACAGTACTGCTGTATATCTGTTGGTTGGAGGGCAGTGCAGCTTTATATCTGTTGGCTGGAGGGCAGTACTTTTTATATCTGTGGGCTGGAGGGCAGTACTGCTGTATATCTGTTGGCTGAAGGGCAGTAGTGCTGTATATTTGCTAGCTGGAGGACAGTAGTGCTGAATAATTGCTGGCTGGAGGGTAGTACTGCTGTATATCTGATGGCTGGAGGGCAGTACTGCTGTATATTTATTGGCTGGAGGGCAGTACAGATGTACATTTGCTGCCTAGAGGTCAGTACTGATGTATATGTGCTGGCTGGAGGGCAGTACTGCTGTATATTTTCTAGCTGGAGGGAAGTACTGCTGTATATTTGCTGGCTGGAGGCCAGTACTGCTGTATATTTGCTAGCTAGAGGGCAGTACTGCTGTATATTTGCTAGCTGGAGGGCAGTACTGCTGTATATTTGCTGGCTGAAGGGCAGTACTACTGTATATTTGTTGTCTGGAGGGCAGTACAGATGTACATTTGCTGCCTAGAGGTCAGTACTGATGTATATTTGCTAGCTTTAGGGCAGTACTGCTGTATATCTGATGGCTGGAGGGCAGTACTGCTGTATATTTATTGGCTGGAGGGCAGTACATATGTACATTTGCTGCCTAGAGGTCAGTACTGATGTATATTTGCTGGCTGAAGGGCAGTACTGCTGTATATTTGCTATCTGGAGGGCAGTACTGCTGTATATTTGCTGGCTGAAGGGCAGTACTACTGCATATGTGTTGGATGGAGGGCAGTACTGCTGTATTTTTGCTGTCTGGAGGGCAGTAGTGCTGTATATTTGTTGGCTGGAGGGTAGTGCTGCTGTATTTTTGGTGGTTGTAAGGCTGTATTTTTGCTGTCTGGAGGGCAGTACTACTGTAAATTTGCTGTCTGGAAGGCAGTACTACTGTATATGTGTTGAGTGGAAGGCAGTACTACTGTATATGTGTTGAGTGGAGGGCAGTACTGCTGTATTTTTGCTGTCTGGAGGGCAGTACTGCTGTATATGTGTTGGCTGTAAGGCAGTACTGCTGTATATGTGTTGACTGGAGGGCTGTACTGCTGTCTGGAGGGCAGTACTTCTGTATATTTGCACCAAGAGGGCAGTGCTGCACTATATCTGTTGTCTAGAGGGCAGTACTGATGTATATGAGTTGGCTGGAGGGCAGTACTGTTGTATATTTGCTGGCTGGAGGGCAGTACTGCTGTATATTTGTTGGCTGGAATGAAGTACTGCTGTATATTTGGTGGTTTGAAGGCTGTATTTGTGCTGTCTGGAGGGCAGTACTACTGTATATTTGCTGGCTGGAGGGCAATTCTACTCTATATTTGGTGACTGGAGGGCAGTACTGCTGTATATTTGCTGGGTGAAGAGCAGTACTGCTGTATATGTGTTGGCTGAAGGGCAGTACTGCTGTATGTTTGCTGGTTGGATGACAGTACTGCTGTATGTTTGTTGGTTTGAGGACAGTACTGCATGTAGAGACAATGCATTACCTACTAGATCCCTACACTGTCAGAAAAAAGGGTACGGTCTGGGTCAGTTTGTGAACAGTTAGGGTATAACTGCTGTGGTTGTACTCTCAATGGATCATAATTACACCTTAAGGAACTAATATGTACCATTTTTAGTGGTAAATAAGGTACAAATATGTTTCCAACTGTCAAAGGGTCCATATCTGTACCATTTAATCCCCCCCCCAAAAAAGGTACAATCACTTGTGTGGCTAAAAGGTTGAGGGGGATGGGTGGTTCAAGGCTGCCAAACCCTGCAAGTCCATATAATTTGTGCACCTCAATTATTCATATTCACATAACTGTCAGTCACCCAAAATGAATGCAACATACATGTTGTACAGCAAAATAATTATGTTCAGTTGTTGTTGGTAATATGCAAGAAGTGGGCAAAGCAAAAAAAATACTTAAAGGGACAGTCTACACCAGAATTGTTATTGTTTATAAAGATGGATAATCCCTTTATTACCCATTCCCCAGTTTTGCATAACCAACACAGTTATACTAATATATGTTTTACCTCTGTGATTACCTTGTATCTAAGCCTCTGCAGACTGCCCCCTTATCTCAGTGCTTTTGACAGGCATGCAGTTTAGCCAATCAGTGCAGACTCCTAAATAACTACATGGGAGTGAGCATATTGTTATCTATATGATACACATGAACTAGTACTGTCTAACTGTGAAAAACTTTCAAAATGCTCTGAGCTAAGAGGCGGTTTTCAACGGTTTAGAAATCAGTTTGAGCCTACCTAGGTTTAGCTTTTGAAAAATACCACCAAGGGAACAAAGCAAATTTAGTGATAAAAGTAAATTGGAAAGTTGTTTACATTTTCATGCCCTATCTGAATCATGAAAGTTTAATTTTGACTACACTGTCCCTTTAATAACCCATACATTCAATGATACTGCGTTGCTGGTTCTAAATAGCAAACAAGCACTTAACATTTTAATGTTTATATTTAGAGCATCAAGATGTTAACTCTTAAACATAAAGCAAATGTATTAACTAAAATTACAAAGAATTTTTTTTTTAAACTCTATAAAATTAACAAGAGCTATTTAAGAACCTGTTTTTTTTTTAAAAAAAAAAAATACAATTGTAACCGTTCCCCAGTCACATACATGGACATTGTGCAACACGCCATAGCGCCATCTGTTGGTTCAAAGTTCCTTGACATGTGTAACACAGCTCCATCTATTGGTAGAAGGTTCATCACCAAAATGTGTATTGGGGAAATATACTAATTTGCATCAGGGCCGTCTTTAATATTGATTGGACCCTGGGCAAAAATTTTCTTGGGCCCCCCCCCCCACCCCATGCAATTTTGCTCTCCACCCCAACATCCCAAAAAACAATTAAATCAATTTTTTTTATTATTATTAGCCCAGCGGTGGATCATCCACTGCTGGGCTAATCATTTAAAAAAAAAAAAAAAATGCAATATGTGAAACTGGACCTAAGCAGTACTAATAAGTAAATAAATATAAAAATTCCTCCACTGTGGATTCATTTAATATTCTTTTGAATGTGATTCTGGTGTGAGGTTAGCTGGTTAAAGAGATTTAGGGCAGCCAACAGGAGCAAAGCAAGGTAAAGGAGGAAGCATGGAGGTGCAGACAAATAAGTTTACTGACTGGAACAGCAGAACTACTATGGGAAGCTGTAAAATCTGAGGCAGAGAGAAAATAAAAACTATAAAAATAAACCTTACATTAAATGTGTGAAGTATCAGCATGACTCTATACATCAGCCACACCAGCACATGTCGCTTCTTTGCTAAGAACAAGTTCCCTCTCACCCTGAACTAGACAATGCTGCATGGGGAGGGGCGTGTGTGCACTCACTTATTCTTCCCACTGACACCTTTCTACAAAGCACTATTCCCCTAACAAACTTCAGTTAGTTGATCTTAGGGCCACAGCAGAAAGAGCAGGGCTAAGGGGACCAGTAGACTGGATGCTGTCTGTCCAAGGCTGCATGGATACAGTGTGAGATGAGTCACACAGCCTCAAGACTGAAGAGAGCAGTGTATGCAGCTGCACAGATGCTCAAATCCTCATGTGCCTGCCGCTCCAGCTTTCTGCTGCATGCGCCTACAGTCAGCCCTACCCAAAAACAATCCCCACCACCAGAGCAGTTACCTGGTAACAGTGGTAACCCCAGTAGGATCTTTTCTGATGCAGTGGGAAATGGCTGGATGCCGAGTTAGGGCTTTGCATTCAGTGCTGCACAGTGCACATCTAAAACAGCACATGGCACTAGCTTGGCATGTCACATGACACCGGCACGGTCTGGCACAGTTTTTTTTAAAAATATAAGCAGAGTACTTTTGACTGACAGTATTAGGACTGAATGTGTGTGTTCCCCATGTCACATCAGCAGTCTGGTATGAACCATAACAAAAATTTATTTTTATTTTTTTTTAGGACTCTTGGGCCCCTCAACAGAGACTGGGCCCAGGGCAGCTGCCCCTTTTGCCCTGTGTTAAAGACGGTCCTGATTTGCATATATTTTGCATAGAGTGACAATTCAATGTATGGTTGCGAGTTTTATCATTTATCCCTCCCCCGAATCCCCCTTCTTTTCGTTAGAGTTATATTTTATTATGTTGTTTTCTATATGTTTTCTATATGTTTATGTTTTATGTGGCATGTCACCCTAAATTAAATGGGGTATTTTTAGAATCTAGTACAAAGTGATATAAAACACATTGAGTATAGTGATGTGCAGTTCGGTTCTTCTGGGTGAATCGGTTCATTTCGGACGGTTCGATTAACTGAACCGGTTCATGAACCGATTCACCACTTCACCTACTGAACATGAGGTAGAGGCTCTACTTCATGTTCAGTAGGTGAACTGTAGAGCCGCAGATTCGTTTCCTGCAGTGCTGTTTGTAAATTACTCATTTAGATCAGTGTTTTTCAACCAGTGTGCCGTGGCACACTAGTGTGCCGTGAGAGATCCTCAGGTGTGCCACGGCAGACTGACAACAGTGTGACATATTTTTTAAACTTTGCTTGTTTTTTACTCCCAGTGTAGGGGTAGTTTGTAGGAGGAATGACATAACAGCACAATATATACAGTATGTGTGTGTTTGTGTGTATGTGTATATATATATATGCTGTATTAGTCTACAATGTGTGATTTTTTTTTAAATTTTGGGATGGTGGTGTGCCACAGGATTTTCTAATGTAAAAAAGTGTGCCACGGCAAAAAAAAGTTAAAAAAATCACTGATTTAGATAACAGTACACTGATTCAAATATCAGGTCACACTCACAACGGTTCTCAACAGACCCCTGCATTTAGCATCCCATGTTTGTGTATATGTATATATATATATATATATATATATATATATATATATATATATATATATATATATATATATATATATATATATATATATATATATATATATATATATATAAATTTGTTGTTCTTCCTCTATATCTAAGCTAACTTTTACTTAGCAACAGCTACATATATATATATATATATATATATATATATATATATATATATATATATATATATAAAATTTGTAGCTGTTGCTAAGTAAAAGTTAGCTTAGATATAGAGGAAGAACAACAAATATATAATATATATATATATATATATATATATACACACAAACATGGGATGCTGAATGGGTTAATGTAAATGCAGGGGTCTGTTGAGAACCGCTGTGAGTGTGACCTGATATTTGAATCAGTGTACTGTTAGCTAACTCGTATGCAATGAATCAGTCTGTTAACAGTACACTGAGTCTTTGCAAACAGTTCACTTCTTTTGAATCAGTGAACTGTTAACAGACTGATTCATTGCAGACGAGTTAGCTAACAGTTCACTGATTCAACAACACTGGTAATATGATCCTAGAGTGAGATTCTGCTGTGTGATTCATTAAAGGAGGAGTTAGCAGAGCAGAACTCACTCTAGGATCGTATTACCAGTGCTGCTGATGACTCAGGAACTGAACTGTTTCAAACGAATCAGTTCAGTCTGGTGAACTGATTCATGCAGTTCAGTGAAAAGATCCGGTTCAAATGAACGATTCGTTCATGAACCGGACATCACTAATTGAGTAGTTCATTTTGGAACTGGTTGTTTAGCTTGGCTTAATCTGGTGGTTCTGGAGCAGTCTAGTGATGTGCAGTTCGGTTCTTTTGGGTGAATCGGTTCATTTCGGACGGTTCGATTAACTGAACCGGTTCATGAACCGATTCACCAGTTCACCTACTGAACATGAGGTAGAGGCTCTACCTCATGTTCAGTAGGTGAACTGTAGAGCCGCAGATTCGTTTCCTGCAGTGCTGTATGTAAATGACTCAGTGTACTGTAACTCTAATGAATCATTTAGATAACAGTACACTGATTCAAATAACAGGTCACACTCACAGCGGTTCTCAACAGACCCCTGCAATTACATTAACCCATTCAGCATCCCATGTTTGTGTGTGTGTATATATATATATATATATATATATATATATATATATATATATATATATATATATATATATATATATATATATATATATATATATATATATATATATATATATATATATATATAATTTGTAGCTGTTGCTAAGTAAAAGTTAGCTTAGCTATAGAGGAAGAACAACAAATTATATATATATATATATATATATATATATATATATATATATATATATATATATATATATATATATATATACACACAGATACTCGTCGACTTACAACCTATGCGACTTATGACCATCCATACTTACGACCATGTGTCGTACTGCAGACAGCAGTGCTTGTGTACAGGCCATACGAGAGTGACTGTCATAAGCAGCAGCAGCAGCCTTCGCATGTGTCGCAGCCTCTCACCATGTTGCAGTCCAAAATACCTGTGATGTGTAGCAGCAGACCTATCTGCCTAAACCCTACATTAGACCATTTTATTTACATGCCGTAGATATATCGTCCGACTTACGTCCAAATCGTCTTACGACCGGACGGTCAGAACGTAATGCGGTCGTAAGTCGACGACTACCTGTATATATATATACACAAATATATATATATATATACACAAACATGGGATGCTGAATGGGTTAATGTAAATGCAGGGGTCTGTTGAGAACTGCTGTGAGTGTGACCTGATATTTGAATCAGTGTACTGTTAGCTAACTCGTATGCAATGAATCAGTCTCTTAACAGTACACTGAGTCTTTGCAAACAGTTCACTTCTTTTGAATCAGTGAACTGTTAACAGACTGATTCATTGCAGACGAGTTAGCTAACAGTACACTGATTCAACAACACTGGTAATATGATCCTAGAGTGAGATTCTGCTGTGTGATTCATTAAAGGAGGAGTTAGCAGAGCAGAACTCACTCTAGGATCGTATTACCAGAGTGCTGCTGATGACTCAGGAACTGAACTGTTTCAAACGAATCAGTTCAGTCTGGTGAACTGATTCATGCAGTTCAGTGAAAAGATCCGGTTCAAATGAACGATTCGTTCATGAACCGGACATCACTAGAGCAGTCGTCTTTTGAATTGCTACATGGCTAGTGGGCTACAGTTAAGTATACAAACATTTTTTTAAAGTTGCAGTGTGGCTATTGTTTGTGATACTGCCTGAAAAAGTACACATTAAGTGAATGCATATTTGAATGTTATATAAAAAATTTAATAGAACAACATTTGTAGTATGCTGTGTTGAGTACAAATTTGCCATCATGAGGTACAAAGGGCTTGTCACGGGGGCAGTACCCTTAAAAGGCCAAATTTGCACCATTTTTAAGGGTACAATATGGTACCATAAAACTGAGGTCCAAACTAGTCACCAAAGGTACATATTTGCCCCCTCAAATGTTTATTTTTTCTTTCTTTTAATTCCCCTGAATGTAGCTCCATTTTAGAGGAAGAAGCACAGTATTCTGGGAGTTACATAGCATTCTGGAATTTAGAATTCACTATTTCCCTTTCAGTATTGTGCCACTGCAGTTCTGGACTGTAATTCCCAGCATGCATTGGGAGTGAGCTTCCTGAAAGGCAGAACATTTTGCATGTGGTTACGCTCCCGTCTGTGTGAGTGGTATGAGCCATGTTGGGGGGTTACATCAGACAATAAGGTATTTCTGCTCAGTATATGGCTCCAAAATGTTAATATTATGTGACTGGTAAGTGGTTATTAACACAACTGTGCATGTATCTTAAAAGCTATTAAACATTGCTTCATATGCAGAGGGTAAGCACTTAATACTTCTGTGTATATGACTGGTAAGATTTGTATGATATGACTTTTCATAGTGGGATTTTACTGATCTATATCTGGAGAACAGACCTTGTATAGAGTGTCACACTCTCTCTTTGGGTCAATGTTCTAATGATCGCCGGGTCCACAGAGAAATGCTAATTTCAGTCTCACCAGTCTTGCAAAGCTCCCGCTGGGTGAAATGTTATAAAAGAAATGGGCTGACCCTCGCTGTACATACAAGTGGCGATGTGCCTTCAATTGGAAAGTATAGGGGTTATTGCCTTTAAACAGTCCTAGCAAATCACCAGTGAGTGTGAATCTCAGCAGTGAGGATGGGGCATATAATCACCTAGATTACAAGTAGTGCATTCGCATTTTAACGCTGAAAAAATGGTAATTTCAGCGTTAAAACAGCACAGCAGCCATTACAAGTCTTGTCGGTATAGCTGTACCGCAAGCCTTTTAGCCTGTAACGCAACGTCAGTCCGTACACATAAAAATTTACGTTTTTTCATGGGACTTCCATAGCACAGTGATTATGAGTTTTGCGGTGAGGCTAAAAAGCTTGCGTTCCAGCCTTTACCGACAAGATCCGTTTCACAATCTAAAAATAGTTATGAGTTTTACGCTACAAAACTGTTACATAAAACTCATAACTAAAGTGTTACAAAGTACACTAAACACCCATAAACTACCTATTAACCCCCAAACCGAGGCCCTCCCGCATCGCAAATACTATTTTTAAGTTATTAACCCCTAGTCTGTCGCTACCCAACATCGCCGCTACTAATAAAATTTATTAACCCCTATTCCTCCTCTCCCTGGCATCGTCACCACTATAATAAAGTTATTAACCCCTAAACTGCCGCCCTCCCACATCGCAAACACTATATTATTAACCCCTAATCTGCCGTCCGCCCACATCGCCCCCGCTATACTAAAATTATTAAGCCCGACACCGACGCCACTATAATAAACCTATTAACCCCTAAACCGCAAACCCCCACAATGTAGGTGACCCCCACAATGTAGGTGACGGTGATGTCGGTGGGGGGCAGATTAGGGGTTAATAATATTATGTAGGTGACGGTGATGTCGGCGGGGGGCAGATTAGGGGTGTTTATGTTAGGGTTTATGTTAGGGTGTTAGGTTTAAACGTTATTTTTTTTCCCCCCATAGACATCAATGGGGCTGCGTTACGGAGCTTTTCTTTCCACGATCGCAGGTGTTAGGCTTTTTTTCTGTCCCGCTCTCCCCATTGATGTCTATGGGGGAAGTGTGCACGAGCACGTCAAAACAGTGCTTGGATTGTGTGCGGTATGGAGCTCAACGCAGCCATATCGCACGTACAACCAGCTGTTTGAAAACTTGTAATGGCTGCGCTATAGAGGGTTAAATAACGCAACTTTTGTTGCATTCGTAATCTAGGTGAATGTGTGCTAAGTAAATATAAAAATTGTTTCTGTTTTTTAATAGTTCAAATAATCTATATGCATACTACGTTTTACAGTAAATGAGGTACATGTCTTATAATTGCTCTTCTCACCACTAATAGTGTTGTAAGACAAGTATGTTCACTTAAAGGTCCACTAAACCCAAAATCTTTCTTTCATGATTCAGATAGAGAATATAAATTTAAACAACATTACAATTTACTTCTATTATTTATTTTGCTTCATTTTTTAGATTTCCTTAGTTGAAGAAAAAGCAATGCACATGGTGAGCCAATCACACGAGGCTTCTATGTGCAGCAACCAATCAGCAGCTACTGAGCATATCTAGATATGCTTTTCAGCAAAGAATATCAAGAGAATAAAACAAATTAGATAATATAAGTAAATTAGAAAGATGTTTAAAATTGCATTCTCTTTCTGAATCATGAAAGAAAAAATGTGGGTTTCATGGCCCTTTAACCCCTTAATGACCGGGCCATTTTTCAATTTTCTTACCCTTAATGACAATGGCTATTTTTACATTTCTGCAGTGTTTGCGTTTAGCTGTAATTTTCCTCTTACTCGTTTACTGTACCCATACATATTATATACAGTTTTTCTAGTCATTAAATGGACTTTCTAAAGATACCATTATTTTCATCATATCTTATAATTTACTAAAAAAAAAAAAGATAAAATATGAGGAAAAAATGGAAAAAAACACGCTTTTTCTAACTTTGACCCCCAAAATTTGTTACACATCTACAACCACCAAAAAACACCAATGCTAAATAGTTTCTAAATTTTGTCCTGAGTTTAGAAATACCCAATGTTTACATGTTCTTTGCTTTTTTATCAAGTTATAGGGCAATAAGTACAAGTAGCACTTTGCTATTTCCAAACCCCTTTTTTTCAAAATTAGCGCTAGTTACATTGGAACCCTGATATCTGTCAGGAATACCTGAATATCCCTTGACATGTATATATTTTTTTTTAGAAGACAACCCAAAGTATTGATCTAGGCCCATTTTGGTATATTTCATGCCACCATTTCACCGCCAAATGCGATCAAATAAAAAAAAAAAAGTTAATTATTTCACAAATTTTGTCACAAACTTTAGGTTTCCCACTGAAATTATTTACAAACAGCTTCTGCAATTATGGCACAAATGGTTGTAAATGCTTCTCTGGGATCCCCTTTTTTCAGAAATAACAGACTTATATGGCTTTGGGGTTGCTTTTTGGTAATTAGAAGGCAGCTAAATGCCGCTGCGCACCACACGTGTTTTATGCCCAGGAGTGAAGGGGTTAATTAGGGAGCTTGTAGGGTTAATTTTAGTTTTAGTGTAGTGTAGTAGACAACCCCAAGTATTGATCTAGGCCCATTTTGGTATATTTTATGCCACCATTTCACCGCCAAATGCGAGCAAATAAAAAAAAAACTAAATTTTTCACAATTTTAGGTTTCTCACTGAAATAATTTACAAACATCTTGTGCTATTATGGCAGAAATTGTAAAAGCTTCTCTGGGATACCCTTTGTTCAGAAATAGCAGACTTATATGGCTTTGGCGTTGCTTTTTGGTAATTAGAAGGCCACTAAATGCTGCTGCGCACCACACGTGAATTATGCCCAGCAGTGAAGGGGTTAAATTAGGTAGCTTTTAGGGAGCTTGCAGGGTTAATTTTAGAGATCAGCCTCCCACCTTACACATCCCACCCCCTGATCCCTCCCAAACAGCTCTCTTCCCTCCCCCACCCCACAATTGTTACCGCCATCTTAAGTACTGGCAGAAAGTCTGCCAGTACTAAATAAGAGGTTTTTTTTTTTTTTTAAATAAAAATAATAAAATCTTTTAGCTGGGATGGACCCCTGCCTTAGCCCCAACCTCCCTGATCCCCCCTCCAGCTCTCTAACCCTCTCCTCTACCTAATTACCGCCATCTTGGGTACTGGCAGCTGTCTGCCAGTACCCACTTTGGCCCCAAAAAACAAAGTATTTTTATTTTATTTTTCAATTAACTCTTTCTGTAGTGTAGCAGCCCCTCCACAATACCCCCACAATAACCCCACCCCCCCTCCCAGATCCATTTATATTTGAATTTTTTTTTTTTACCTTTCCCTGGTTTTTTGCCCTCATTGGTGTCAGTGTGGCTAATGCACGCGCGCCTCGTGCACACGCAACTCGTGCACGCACACTATGTTCACGTGCACGCGCGTGCGTACGCTCCCTCCTCTGCATCGGAGGCTTGTAAAGGGGTATTGCAGGATGCCTCCATATTGAGGCAATACCCTTCCTACCTTAATTCCGATTGGCTGATAGAATCCTATCAGCCAATCGGAATTCAAGGGATGCCATCTTGGATGACGTCATTTAAAGGAACCTTTATTCTTTGCTAGGACGTTGTTTGAAGAGGATTGCTCAGCGTCGGCTGGATTGAAGATGGCTCCGCTCCACTCCGGAAGGATGAAGATAGAAGATGCAGCTTGGATGAAGCCTTCTGCCATCTGGAGGACCTCTTCTGCCCCGATCGGATGAAGACTTCTGCCGTATAGAAGACCACTTGTGCCCGGCTGGGTGAAGACGGCTCAAGGTAGGGTGATCTTCAGGGGGTTAGTGTTAGATTTTTTTAAGGGGGGATTGGGTGGGTTTTAGAGTAGGGGTGTGTGGGTGGTGGGTTTTAATGTTGGGGGGTATTGTATTTTTCTTTTACAGGTAAAAGAGCTGATTACTTTGGGGCAATGCCCCGCAAAAGGCCCTTTTAAGGGCTATTTGTAATTTAGTATAGGGTAGGGAAATTTTATTATTTTGGGGGGCTTTTTTATTTTATTAGGGGCATTAGATTAGGTGTAATTAGTTTAAAATTCTTGTAATTCTTTTTTATTTTCTGTAATTTAGTGTTTTTTTTCTCTCGTAATTTAGTTTATTGAATTTAATTGTAATTAATTGTAGGTAGTTTAGGTAATTTATTTAATGATAGTGTAGTGTTAGGTGTAATTGTAACTTAGGTTAGGATTTATTTTACAGGTAATTTTGTACTTATTTTAGCTAGGTAGTTATTAAATAGTTAATAACTATTTAATAACTATTCTACCTAGTTAAAATAAATACAAAGTTGCCTGTAAAATAAATATAAATCTTAATCTAGCTACAATGTAACTATTAGTTATATTGTAGCTAGTTTAGGGTTTATTTTATAGGTAAGTATTTAGTTTTAAATAGGATTAATTTATTAAATTATGTTAAATGTATTTACTTTAATTTAAATTATATTTGTTAGGGGGTGGGGTTAGGGTTAGGGGTTAATAACTTCAATATAGTAGCGGCGACGTTGGGGGTGGCAGATTAGGGGTTAATAAATGTAAGTAGGTGTCGGCAATGTTAGGGATGGCAGATTAGGGGTTAATAAAATTTAACTAGTGTTTGCGAGGCGGAGTGAGGCGGTTTAGGGGTTAATACATTTATTAAAGTGGTGGCGATGTCCGGTCGGCAGATTAGGGGTTAATAATTGTAGGTAGGTAGCGGCGACGTTGGAGGCGACAGATTAGGGGTTAATAAAAATAATGTAGGTGTTGGCGATGTAAGGGCAGCAGATTAGGGGTTCATAGGTATAATGTAGGTGGCGGCGATGTCCGGTCGGCAGATTAGGGGTTAAAATTTTTTATTTTAGTGTTTGCAATGTGGGGGGCCTCGGTTTAGGGGTTAATAGGTAGTTTATGGGTGTTAGTGTACTTTTTATCACTTTAGTTAAGAGTTTTATGTTCCGGCGTTAGCCCATAAAACTCTTAACTACTGACTTTTAAATGCGGTCGAAGTCTTGCCAGGAGAGGGTCTACCGCTCACTTCTTCCAAGACTCGTAATACCAGCATTAGGCAAATCCCATTAAAAAGATAGGATACGCAATTGACGTAAGGGGATTTGCGGTAGCCTGGAGTCACGGAAGAAAAGTGAGCGGGGAGCCTCTACCTGTCAGACTCGTAATACCAGCGTTAGGTAAAAAGCAGCGTTGGGACCTCTCAACGCTGCTTTTTAAGGCTAACGCTAAACTCGTAATCTTGGTGTAAGATTTTACAACACACCAGTAAATCATTAGCTGCCCTAAAAGAGCAAATAAGCCTATAGTCCTGCTGGTGCCATTTAAAGGGACACTCAAGTCAAAGTTAAACTTTCATGATTTAGAAAGAGCATGCAATTTTAAACAAATGTCCAATTTACTTCCATTAGCAAAATATCCACAGTCTTTTTATATTTACACTTTTTGAATCCCCAGCTCCTACTGAGCATAGGCAAAAATTCACGGAATATACGTATATCCAATTGTGATTGGCTGATTGCTGTCACATGATACATAAAAATTTTGAAATTTGTAAGCAAAAAAATCTACTACTCATTTGAAGTTCAGACTAAGGGGCCTAGTTATCAAGCCGTCAACCTCAAATACGCTGGAATTCCGCAGCGTATTTGTGGCGAGGCTGATACGCCTTAGTTATCAAAGGCTCGAGACCGGCAAAAGTAGAATTTTGTGACGTATGCTTCGATCCGCCGGACTCAGTCCGACACAGATCGATTCTTACGTCACTCCAGATGTTCCGCACACAAGTGCGGCACATTCTCACTACTTTTGCTAGTTATCAAATGACTAGCAGGTACGCTCGGCACTTTTACGGACCAGCGTACCTGGTTTTCAATCCGCCACCCCTGGAGGCGGCGGATCCCATAGGAATCAATGGGAGTCTGATCATAGCGAAAGTACAAGTTCGCTGCTGACAGACATCCCATTGATTTCTATGGGAGCTGTCTACACCTAACACCCTAACATGTACCCCGAGTCTAAACACCATTAATCTGTCGCCCCTACACCGCCGCAACTAAATAAAGTTATTACCCCCTAAACCGCCGCTCCCGGAGCCCACCGCAAGCTACTCTATACATATTAACCCCTAAACCGCCGCTCCCGGAGCCCACCGCAACTATAATAAATGTATTAACCCCTAAACCGCCGCTCCCTGAACCCGCCGCAACCTATATTAAATGTATTAACCCCTATCCTGCCCCCCCTACACCGTCGCCACCTATAATAAATTTAATAACCCCTAATCTGCCCCCCCTACACCGTCGCCACCTATAATAAAATTTATTAACCCCTATCCTGCCCCCCACTACACCGCCGCCACTGTAATAAAATTATTAACCCCTAAACCTAAGTCTAACCCTAACGCCCCCCTAACTTAAATATTAATTAAATAAATCTAAATAAATTAACTCTTATTAACTAAATGAATCCTATTTAAAACTAAATACTTACCTTTAAAATAAACCCTAATATAGCTACAATATAAATAATAATTATATTGTAGCTATCTTAGGATTTATTTTTATTTTACAGGTACCTTTCAATTTATTTTAACCAGGTACAATAGCTATTAAATAGTTATTAACTATTTAATAGCTTACCTAGCTAAAATAAAGAGAAATGTACCTGTAAAATAAATCCTAACCTAAGTTATAATTACACCTAACACTACACTATACTTTAATAAATTATTCCTATTTAAAAATAAATACTTACCTGTAAAATAAACCCTAAGATAGCTACAATATAAATAATAATTATATTGTAGCTATCTTAGGATTTATATTTATTTTACAGGTAACTTTGTATTTATTTTAGCTAGTTAGAATAGTTATTAAATAGTTATTAACTATTTAATAACTACCTAGCTAAAAGAAATACAAAATTACCTGTAAAATAAATACTAACCTAAGTTACAATTAAACCTAACACTACACTATCATTAAATTAATTAAATAAACTACCTACAAATAACTACAATTAAATACAATTACATAAACTAACTAAAGTACAAAAAATAAAAAAAGCTAAGTTACAAAAAATAAAAAAATAAGTTACAAACATTTTAAAAATATTACAACAATTTTAAGCTACTTACACCTAATCTAAGCCCCCTAATAACAAACCCCCCCAAAATAAAAAAATGCCCTACCCTATTCTAAATTAAATAAAGTTCAAAGCTCTTTTACCTTACCAGCCCTTAAAAGGGCCATTTGTGGGGGCATGCCCCAAAGAAAACAGCTCTTTTGCCTGTAAAAGAAAAATACAACCCCCCCCCCCCCAACATTAAAACCCACCACCCACATACCCCTAATCTAACCCAAACCCCCCTTACAAAAACCTAACACTAATCCCCTGAAGATCATCCTACCTTGTCTTCACTCAGCCGAGCAGCGATGGAACCGAAGTGGACATCCGGAGCGGAAGAAGTTAATCCTCCAAGCGGCGCTGAAGAAATCTTCCATCCGATGAAGTCATCATCCAGGCGGCGCTGAAGAAAAGTCTTCTATCCGGCCAATGTCATCTTCAAAGAGGCGCTGAAGAGGTCTTCTATCCGGGCGATGTCATCTTCCAAGCCGGGTCTTGAATCTTCCTTCCGCCGACGCGGAATCTCCTTCTTCGCCGACGGACTACGACGAATGACGGCTCCTTTAAGGGACGTCATCCAAGATGGCGTCCCCTCAATTCCGATTGGCTGATAGAATCCTATCAGCCAATCGGAATTAAGGTAGGAAAAATCTGATTGGCTGATGGAATCAGCCAATCAGATTGAGCTTGCATTCTATTGGCTGTTCCGATCAGCCAATAGAATGCGAGCTCAATCTGATTGGCTGATTGGATCAGCCAATCGGATTGAACTTGAATCTGATTGGCTGATTCCATCAGCCAGATTCAAGTTCAATCCGATTGGCTGATCCAATCAGCCAATCAGATTGAGCTCGCATTCTATTGGCTGATCGGAACAGCCAATAGAATGCGAGCTCAATCTGATTGGCTGATTCCATCAGCCAATCAGATTTTTCCTACCTTAATTCCGATTGGCTGATAGAATCCTATCAGCCAATCGGAATTGAGGGGACGCCATCTTGGATGACGTCCCTTAAAGGAGCCTTCATTCATCGTAGTCCGTCGGTGAAGAAGGAGGTTCCGCGTCGGCAGAAGGAAGATTCAAGACCCGGATTGGAAGATGACATCGCCCGGATAGAAGACCTCTTCATCGCCTCTTTGAAGATGACATCGGCCGGATCGAAGACTTTTCTTCAGCGCCGCCTGGATGATGACTTCATCGGATGGAAGATTTCTTCAGCGCCGCTTGGAGGATTAACTTCTTCCGCTCCGGATGTCCACTTCGGTTCCATCGCTGCTCGGCTGAGTGAAGACAAGGTAGGATGATCTTCAGGGGATTAGTGTTAGGTTTTTGTAAGGGGGGTTTGGGTTAGATTAGGGGTATGTGGGTGGTGGGTTTTAATGTTGGGGGGGGGTTGTATTTTTCTTTTACAGGCAAAAGAGCTGTTTTCTTTGGGGCATGCCCCCACAAATGGCCCTTTTAAGGGCTGGTAAGTTAAAAGAGCTTTGAACTTTATTTAATTTAGAATAGGGTAGGGCATTTTTTTATTTTGGGGGGGTTTGTTATTTTATTAGGGGGCTTAGATTAGGTGTAAGTAGCTTAAAATTGTTGTAATATTTTTAACATGTTTGTAACTTATTTTTTTATTTTTTGTACTTTAGTTAGTTTATGTAATTGTATTTAATTGTAGTTATTTGTAGGTAGTTTATTTAATTAATTTAATGATAGTGTAGTGTTAGGTTTAATTGTAACTTAGGTTAGGATTTATTTTACAGGTAATTTTGTATTTCTTTTAGCTAGGTAGTTATTAAATAGTTAATAACTATTTAATAACTATTCTAACTAGCTAAAATAAATACAAAGTTACCTGTAAAATAAATATAAATCCTAAGATAGCTACAATATAATTATTATTTATATTGTAGCTATATTAGGGTTTATTTTATAGGTAAGTATTTAGTTTTAAATAGGATTCATTTAGTTAATAATAAAAATATTATTTAGATTTATTTAATTAATATTTAAGTAAGGGAGGTGTTAGGGTTAGTGTTAGACTTAGGTTTAGGGGTTAATAATTTTATTACAGTGGCGGCGGCGTAGTGGGGGGCAGGATAGGGGTTAATAAATTTATTATAGGGGGCGACGGTGTAGGGGAGGCAGATTAGGGGTTAATAAATTTATTATAGGTGACGACGGTGTAGGGGGGGCAGGATAGGGGTTAATAGGTTTAATATAGGTTGCGGCGGGTTCAGGGAGCGGCGGTTTAGGGGTTAAACTATTTATTTAGTTGCGGAGAGGTGCGGGATCAGCAGGATAGGGGTTAATAACTTTATAATAGAGGGCGACGGTGTAGGGGGGGCAGGATAGGGGTTACTAGGTATACTGTAGGTGGCAGCGGTGTCCGGGAGCGCCGGTTTAGGGGTTAATATATTTATAAGAGTTGCGGCGGGGTCTAGGAGCGGCGGTTTAGGGGTTAGTAACTTTATTGAGTTGCGGGGGGCTCCGGGGGCGCCGGTATAGGGATAGAACAGTGTAGTTTAGTGTGAGTGCTTAGTGACAGGCTAGCAATAAAGCTGGGAAAAAGCCGAAGGGCAGCGAGATCGGATGAGTGATAACTGTCACAGTCCGCTGCTCATCGCCCCGCGGCTTTTTGACAGCTTTATTTGATAACTTAGGCGTATTTTTTCAGGTCCGCGGCGGCGATGTGAGGCGAGCTTAGGCGGGCGTATTGGGCCGGCGAAGTCAGAAAAGTAGACGGCTTGATACACAAACACACATACATACAAACACACACACACACATGATGGTTGGGTTCAGGGTGGAGGAGGAGACTCCTAAGACTACCTGCTGGCTGGGTAATAGAAGCACATTAACAGTCAGAAATTGACTGAAACAAGCAGCAGCCTATGCGCAGCTCCTCTCATGCAACTGCTCCACCTGACTGGGTAGGGGCCCTAAGCAGAATGACAGAACAGGGCCCCTACCCAGAACAAAAAATGCTTCAAAGAAATGGGACAATGCACCATGAGCACAGATATACATCCACACTCACAGATATATATATATATATATATATATATATATACACATACATACATACATACATTTATATATATATACATATATATATATATATATATATATATATACACATATATATATATATATATATATATAAACACACACATACAAACAGTACACAGATACACACACATACAAGACACACACAGTACACAAATACAGACACACACAGTACACAAATACAGACACAGACACACACAGTACACAAATACAGACACACACAGTACACAGATATACACACACGTACACAAAGATACAGACACACACACAGTACACAGATACAGACACACAATATACAGATATACACACACATACACACAGATACAGACACATACAGTACACAGATACACACACACTTCAACAGTACGCATAGATACACATACCTCAAATTTGTCCTGTTTTTTTTCCACTGCCCTAAAAATACTGGAATGTATTGGCAAATCTATATGAGCTCCTGCAGTGATCCATAAATCACTGCGTAGAATGTTGCAATCTAGCATTTCTAGGGCAGTGGGGAGGCAGGAAAAATTGGAGGAAAATAGGCAAATCAAATAATGAAATGAATGAATGAAACATGAAAAAATAATGTCAGTAAATTGTCAGTAAAATTCATATATATTCATGTCCCTTTAATGAAATGCTCTAATCCAGTAATACATATTTTACAAATTGACACCTTTTACTTAAATCAACTAAAGCTGCAATAAAATATGTTTTTCTGTTTGTAACCTATAAATAATTAATCTTGTGCCAGAGTGCTGTCAGATGTAGGCTCATTAGTGTTTATTTAAAGGGCAGTGTATGTTCACTTAAAGTAATATTTTTATTGTTAAGCTTTAATGGTGATAGTTTTCTTCTACATTAAAAAACAAAAATATTGAAATAAAGGGGAAAGAGGAAAGAAAAGGAGAGATGATAAAAAGTGAAGGGGCAATGGAATAGAGAGAGACAGGAGGTGAGATAGTGAAAGAGAGATGAGGAGGAAAGCAGAAGAAAAAAAGAGGGAGAGTAGAGAAAAAGAATATAAATATTTTTCCCTGTTATGCAACACATTTATACAGTGTCCTGAACAGAGAATTCAAACACTAAGCAGCCCTTCTGCTCTAGGAGGGGTTAAAAGGCTGTGACCTTTGGTGAACTGCAGTGCAGCACACACACAAAAACGTATTTATTGCTGACCTCTGCCCCTCTCTTACCTCTCATTGCCTTCCTTTCATGTGGCTGATCACTGTTAGCTGCCTCAAAGCAAAAGAACCGCGCTTGGGCAGGAAGAAGGGGGAGAGAAGGGAGGGGACAGCTCTTAACAGGAAGTGCTGCTATAATTCAGGGAAATAGCTACAGAACACCAGCACACTGAATGTGCTGCTTATTACAACTTCCCCCATTCTGTCCAGGGTGCTCTTTCAGTTCCTCAGAGGCTCCCACAATCGCACTGCAGAACAGATTGCAAATCGGCACAGGCAGCCAGCAGTCTGCAGTTAGAGTCTAATAAAAAAAAAAAAACTCTTTGCACTGCAGCAGCCCTGTGTTTTGAGGGGGCACAGCATTCCATTTGGGTGGGCATTGCCCCCCAAAGCCCCCCCTTGGAGCCGACCCTGATGCTAATCTATAGTATTTACTGGTCCTGCAGCATATCCCAAGAGCAGTGTGTCTCAACCTTTTCAACAGCAAGCGGTTATAGAAATATTACATACTCCATTATCAGGTTACATTTTTAGGTTTATTGCTTGGGGCACTACACAGTCCCCTTACTGTAAAATCATTTGACAGAAAAGAGTATTTGTTTTAAAATGTATTGTCTAAGTTATGAAGCTCTCTTCCTCTTATTCCTGCCCTACATTTCACTGCCCTCAGTTAGTTTTTGCTT